>NW_026960699.1:47500-58691 GCF_021018805.1 Prinia subflava | reverse complement strand
GTGTCAGATTGTGGGAGACATTTGGCACTCCAAAAGCAGCCAGAGTTCCAAAATGTGGCATCTTGCATCTGGGAGAAATCTTGAATATCACGGCATTTTTGCAGGCCGAAGCCGAGGTGGCCGGATGAGGGTGGTGGACACGAACGGTGGCCCTTTTCCATGGGAAACTAAACTCACCTGGCCATGTTCCTGGTGTCAGATTGTGGGAGACATTTGGCACTCCAAAAGCAGCCCGAGTTCCAAAATGTGGCATCTTGCATCTGGGAGAAATCTTGAATATCACGGCATTTTTGCAGGCCGAAGCCGAGGTGGCCGGATGAGGGTGGTGGACACGAACGGTGGCCCTTTTCCATGGGAAACTAAACTCACCTGGCCATGTTCCTGGTGTCAGATTGTGGGAGACATTTGGCACTCCAAAAGCAGCCCGAGTTCCAAAATGTGGCATCTTGCATCTGGGAGAAATCTTGAATATCACGGCATTTTTGCAGGCCGAAGCCGAGGTGGCCGGATGAGGGTGGTGGACACGAACGGTGGCCCTTTTCCATGGGAAACTAAACTCACCTGGCCATGTTCCTGGTGTCAGATTGTGGGAGACATTTGGCACTCCAAAAGCAGCCCGAGTTCCAAAATGTGGCATCTTGCATCTGGGAGAAATCTTGAATATCACGGCATTTTTGCAGGCCGAAGCCGAGGTGGCCGGATGAGGGTGGTGGACACGAACGGTGGCCCTTTTCCATGGGAAACTAAACTCACCTGGCCATGTTCCTGGTGTCAGATTGTGGGAGACATTTGGCACTCCAAAAGCAGCCCGAGTTCCAAAATGTGGCATCTTGCATCTGGGAGAAATCTTGAATATCACGGCATTTTTGCAGGCCGAAGCCGAGGTGGCCGGATGAGGGTGGTGGACACGAACGGTGGCCCTTTTCCATGGGAAACTAAACTCACCTGGCCATGTTCCTGGTGTCAGATTGTGGGAGACATTTGGCACTCCAAAGGCAGCCCGAGTTCCAAAATGTGGCATCTTGCATCTGGGAGAAATCTTGAATATCACGGCATTTTTGCAGGCCGAAGCCGAGGTGGCCGGATGAGGGTGGTGGACACGAACGGCGGCCCTTTTCCATGGGAAACTAAACTCACCTGGCCATGTTCCTGGTGTCAGATTGTGGGAGACATTTGGCACTCCAAAAGCAGCCCGAGTTCCAAAATGTGGCATCTTGCATCTGGGAGAAATCTTGAATATCACGGCATTTTTGCAGGCCGAAGCCGAGGTGGCCGGATGAGGGTGGTGGACACGAACGGCGGCCCTTTTCCATGGGAAACTAAACTCACCTGGCCATGTTCCTGGTGTCAGATTGTGGGAGACATTTGGCACTCCAAAGGCAGCCCGAGTTCCAAAATGTGGCATCTTGCATCTGGGAGAAATCTTGAATATCACGGCATTTTTGCAGGCCGAAGCCGAGGTGGCCGGATGAGGGTGGTGGACACGAACGGCGGCCCTTTTCCATGGGAAACTAAACTCACCTGGCCATGTTCCTGGTGTCAGATTGTGGGGAGACATTTGGCACTCCAAAAGCAGCCCGAGTTCCAAAATGTGGCATCTTGCATCTGGGAGAAATCTTGAATATCACGGCATTTTTGCAGGCCGAAGCCGAGGTGGCCGGATGAGGGTGGTGGACACGAACGGTGGCCCTTTTCCATGGGAAACTAAACTCACCTGGCCATGTTCCTGGTGTCAGATTGTGGGAGACATTTGGCACTCCAAAAGCAGCCCGAGTTCCAAAATGTGGCATCTTGCATCTGGGAGAAATCTTGAATATCACGGCATTTTTGCAGGCCGAAGCCGAGGTGGCCGGATGAGGGTGGTGGACACGAACGGCGGCCCTTTTCCATGGGAAACTAAACTCACCTGGCCATGTTCCTGGTGTCAGATTGTGGGAGACATTTGGCACTCCAAAGGCAGCCCGAGTTCCAAAATGTGGCATCTTGCATCTGGGAGAAATCTTGAATATCACGGCATTTTTGCAGGCCGAAGCCGAGGTGGCCGGATGAGGGTGGTGAACACGAACGGTGGCCCTTTTCCATGGGAAACTAAACTCACCTGGCCATGTTCCTGGTGTCAGATTGTGGGAGACATTTGGCACTCCAAAAGCAGCCCGAGTTCCAAAATGTGGCATCTTGCATCTGGGAGAAATCTTGAATATCACGGCATTTTTGCAGGCCGAAGCCGAGGTGGCCGGATGAGGGTGGTGGACACGAACGGTGGCCCTTTTCCATGGAAACTAAACTCACATGGCCATGTTCCTGGTGTCAGATTGTGGGAGACATTTGGCACTCCAAAGGCAGCCCGAGTTCCAAAATGTGGCATCTTGCATCTGGGAGAAATCTTGAATATCACGGCATTTTTGCAGGCCGAAGCCGAGGTGGCCGGATGAGGGTGGTGAACACGAACGGTGGCCCTTTTCCATGGGAAACTAAACTCACCTGGCCATGTTCCTGGTGTCAGATTGTGGGAGACATTTGGCACTCCAAAAGCAGCCCGAGTTCCAAAATGTGGCATCTTGCATCTGGGAGAAATCTTGAATATCACGGCATTTTTGCAGGCCGAAGCCGAGGTGGCCGGATGAGGGTGGTGGACACGAACGGTGGCCCTTTTCCATGGGAAACTAAACTCACCTGGCCATGTTCCTGGTGTCAGATTGTGGGAGACATTTGGCACTCCAAAAGCAGCCCGAGTTCCAAAATGTGGCATCTTGCATCTGGGAGAAATCTTGAATATCACGGCATTTTTGCAGGCCGAAGCCGAGGTGGCCGGATGAGGGTGGTGGACACGAACGGCGGCCCTTTTCCATGGGAAACTAAACTCACCTGGCCATGTTCCTGGTGTCAGATTGTGGGAGACATTTGGCACTCCAAAAGCAGCCCGAGTTCCAAAATGTGGCATCTTGCATCTGGGAGAAATCTTGAATATCACGGCATTTTTGCAGGCCGAAGCCGAGGTGGCCGGATGAGGGTGGTGGACACGAACGGTGGCCCTTTTCCATGGGAAACTAAACTCACCTGGCCATGTTCCTGGTGTCAGATTGTGGGAGACATTTGGCACTCCAAAAGCAGCCCGAGTTCCAAAATGTGGCATCTTGCATCTGGGAGAAATCTTGAATATCACGGCATTTTTGCAGGCCGAAGCCGAGGTGGCCGGATGAGGGTGGTGGACACGAACGGAGGCCCTTTTCCATGGGAAACTAAACTCACCTGGCCATGTTCCTGGTGTCAGATTGTGGGAGACATTTGGCACTCCAAAAGCAGCCCGAGTTCCAAAATGTGGCATCTTGCATCTGGGAGAAATCTTGAATATCACGGCATTTTTGCAGGCCGAAGCCGAGGTGGCCGGATGAGGGTGGTGGACACGAACGGTGGCCCTTTTCCATGGGAAACTAAACTCACCTGGCCATGTTCCTGGTGTCAGATTGTGGGAGACATTTGGCACTCCAAAAGCAGCCCGAGTTCTAAAATGTGGCATCTTGCATCTGGGAGAAATCTTGAATATCACGGCATTTTTGCAGGCCGAAGCCGAGGTGGCCGGATGAGGGTGGTGGACACGAACGGTGGCCCTTTTCCATGGGAAACTAAACTCACCTGGCCATGTTCCTGGTGTCAGATTGTGGGAGACATTTGGCACTCCAAAAGCAGCCCGAGTTCCAAAATGTGGCATCTTGCATCTGGGAGAAATCTTGAATATCACGGCATTTTTGCAGGCCGAAGCCGAGGTGGCCGGATGAGGGTGGTGGACACGAACGGTGGCCCTTTTCCATGGGAAACTAAACTCACCTGGCCATGTTCCTGGTGTCAGATTGTGGGAGACATTTGGCACTCCAAAGGCAGCCCGAGTTCCAAAATGTGGCATCTTGCATCTGGGAGAAATCTTGAATATCACGGCATTTTTGCAGGCCGAAGCCGAGGTGGCCGGATGAGGGTGGTGAACACGAACGGTGGCCCTTTTCCATGGGAAACTAAACTCACCTGGCCATGTTCCTGGTGTCAGATTGTGGGAGACATTTGGCACTCCAAAAGCAGCCCGAGTTCCAAAATGTGGCATCTTGCATCTGGGAGAAATCTTGAATATCACGGCATTTTTGCAGGCCGAAGCCGAGGTGGCCGGATGAGGGTGGTGGACACGAACGGTGGCCCTTTTCCATGGGAAACTAAACTCACCTGGCCATGTTCCTGGTGTCAGATTGTGGGAGACATTTGGCACTCCAAAAGCAGCCCGAGTTCCAAAATGTGGCATCTTGCATCTGGGAGAAATCTTGAATATCACGGCATTTTTGCAGGCTGAAGCTGAGGTGGCCGGATGAGGGTGGTGGACACGAACGGCGGCCCTTTTCCATGGGAAACTAAACTCACCTGGCCATGTTCCTGGTGTCAGATTGTGGGAGACATTTGGCACTCCAAAAGCAGCCCGAGTTCCAAAATGTGGCATCTTGCATCTGGGAGAAATCTTGAATATCACGGCATTTTTGCAGGCCGAAGCCGAGGTGGCCGGATGAGGGTGGTGGACACGAACGGCGGCCCTTTTCCATGGGAAACTAAACTCACCTGGCCATGTTCCTGGTGTCAGATTGTGGGAGACATTTGGCACTCCAAAAGCAGCCCGAGTTCCAAAATGTGGCATCTTGCATCTGGGAGAAATCTTGAATATCACGGCATTTTTGCAGGCCGAAGCTGAGGTGGCCGGATGAGGGTGGTGGACACGAACGGTGGCCCTTTTCCATGGGAAACTAAACTCACCTGGCCATGTTCCTGGTGTCAGATTGTGGGAGACATTTGGCACTCCAAAAGCAGCCCGAGTTCCAAAATGTGGCATCTTGCATCTGGGAGAAATCTTGAATATCACGGCATTTTTGCAGGCCGAAGCCGAGGTGGCCGGATGAGGGTGGTGGACACGAACGGTGGCCCTTTTCCATGGGAAACTAAACTCACCTGGCCATGTTCCTGGTGTCAGATTGTGGGAGACATTTGGCACTCCAAAAGCAGCCCGAGTTCCAAAATGTGGCATCTTGCATCTGGGAGAAATCTTGAATATCACGGCATTTTTGCAGGCCGAAGCCGAGGTGGCCGGATGAGGGTGGTGGACACGAACGGCGGCCCTTTTCCATGGGAAACTAAACTCACCTGGCCATGTTCCTGGTGTCAGATTGTGGGAGACATTTGGCACTCCAAAAGCAGCCCGAGTTCCAAAATGTGGCATCTTGCATCTGGGAGAAATCTTGAATATCACGGCATTTTTGCAGGCCGAAGCCGAGGTGGCCGGATGAGGGTGGTGGACACGAACGGCGGCCCTTTTCCATGGGAAACTAAACTCACCTGGCCATGTTCCTGGTGTCAGATTGTGGGAGACATTTGGCACTCCAAAAGCAGCCCGAGTTCCAAAATGTGGCATCTTGCATCTGGGAGAAATCTTGAATATCACGGCATTTTTGCAGGCCGAAGCCGAGGTGGCCGGATGAGGGTGGTGGACACGAACGGTGGCCCTTTTCCATGGGAAACTAAACTCACCTGGCCATGTTCCTGGTGTCAGATTGTGGGAGACATTTGGCACTCCAAAGGCAGCCCGAGTTCCAAAATGTGGCATCTTGCATCTGGGAGAAATCTTGAATATCACGGCATTTTTGCAGGCCGAAGCCGAGGTGGCCGGATGAGGGTGGTGGACACGAAACGGTGGCCCTTTTCCATGGGAAACTAAACTCACCTGGCCATGTTCCTGGTGTCAGATTGTGGGAGACATTTGGCACTCCAAAAGCAGCCCGAGTTCCAAAATGTGGCATCTTGCATCTGGGAGAAATCTTGAATATCACGGCATTTTTGCAGGCCGAAGCCGAGGTGCCGGATGAGGGTGGTGGACACGAACGGCGGCCCTTTTCCATGGGAAACTAAACTCACCTGGCCATCTTCCTGGTGTCAGATTGTGGGAGACATTTGGCACTCCAAAAGCAGCCCGAGTTCCAAAATGTGGCATCTTGCATCTGGGAGAAATCTTGAATATCACGGCATTTTTGCAGGCCGAAGCCGAGGTGGCCGGATGAGGGTGGTGAACACGAACGGTGGCCCTTTTCCATGGGAAACTAAACTCACCTGGCCATGTTCCTGGTGTCAGATTGTGGGAGACATTTGGCACTCCAAAAGCAGCCCGAGTTCCAAAATGTGGCATCTTGCATCTGGGAGAAATCTTGAATATCACGGCATTTTTGCAGGCCGAAGCCGAGGTGGCCGGATGAGGGTGGTGGACACGAACGGAGGCCCTTTTCCATGGGAAACTAAACTCACCTGGCCATGTTCCTGGTGTCAGATTGTGGGAGACATTTGGCACTCCAAAAGCAGCCCGAGTTCCAAAATGTGGCATCTTGCATCTGGGAGAAATCTTGAATATCACGGCATTTTTGCAGGCCGAAGCCGAGGTGGCCGGATGAGGGTGGTGGACACGAACGGCGGCCCTTTTCCATGGGAAACTAAACTCACCTGGCCATGTTCCTGGTGTCAGATTGTGGGAGACATTTGGCACTCCAAAAGCAGCCCGAGTTCCAAAATGTGGCATCTTGCATCTGGGAGAAATCTTGAATATCACGGCATTTTTGCAGGCCGAAGCCGAGGTGGCCGGATGAGGGTGGTGGACACGAACGGTGGCCCTTTTCCATGGGAAACTAAACTCACCTGGCCATGTTCCTGGTGTCAGATTGTGGGAGACATTTGGCACTCCAAAAGCAGCCCGAGTTCCAAAATGTGGCATCTTGCATCTGGGAGAAATCTTGAATATCACGGCATTTTTGCAG
The DNA here is from genome assembly GCF_021018805.1 of Prinia subflava. Taxonomy (NCBI): domain Eukaryota; kingdom Metazoa; phylum Chordata; class Aves; order Passeriformes; family Cisticolidae; genus Prinia; species Prinia subflava. The sequence continues at coordinate 51,867 of NW_026960699.1, read as the reverse complement.
GCCGAAGCCGAGGTGGCCGGATGAGGGTGGTGGACACGAACGGCGGCCCTTTTCCATGGGAAACTAAACTCACCTGGCCATGTTCCTGGTGTCAGATTGTGGGAGACATTTGGCACTCCAAAAGCAGCCCGAGTTCCAAAATGTGGCATCTTGCATCTGGGAGAAATCTTGAATATCACGGCATTTTTGCAGGCCGAAGCCGAGGTGGCCGGATGAGGGTGGTGGACACGAACGGAGGCCCTTTTCCATGGGAAACTAAACTCACCTGGCCATGTTCCTGGTGTCAGATTGTGGGAGACATTTGGCACTCCAAAAGCAGCCCGAGTTCCAAAATGTGGCATCTTGCATCTGGGAGAAATCTTGAATATCACGGCATTTTTGCAGGCCGAAGCCGAGGTGGCCGGATGAGGGTGGTGGACACGAACGGTGGCCCTTTTCCATGGGAAACTAAACTCACCTGGCCATGTTCCTGGTGTCAGATTGTGGGAGACATTTGGCACTCCAAAAGCAGCCCGAGTTCCAAAATGTGGCATCTTGCATCTGGGAGAAATCTTGAATATCACGGCATTTTTGCAGGCCGAAGCCGAGGTGGCCGGATGAGGGTGGTGGACACGAACGGCGGCCCTTTTCCATGGGAAACTAAACTCACCTGGCCATGTTCCTGGTGTCAGATTGTGGGAGACATTTGGCACTCCAAAAGCAGCCCGAGTTCCAAAATGTGGCATCTTGCATCTGGGAGAAATCTTGAATATCACGGCATTTTTGCAGGCCGAAGCCGAGGTGGCCGGATGAGGGTGGTGGACAAGAACGGCGGCCCTTTTCCATGGGAAACTAAACTCACCTGGCCATGTTCCTGGTGTCAGATTGTGGGAGACATTTGGCACTCCAAAAGCAGCCCGAGTTCCAAAATGTGGCATCTTGCATCTGGGAGAAATCTTGAATATCACGGCATTTTTGCAGGCCGAAGCCGAGGTGGCCGGATGAGGGTGGTGGACACGAACGGCGGCCCTTTTCCATGGGAAACTAAACTCACCTGGCCATGTTCCTGGTGTCAGATTGTGGGAGACATTTGGCACTCCAAAAGCAGCCCGAGTTCCAAAATGTGGCATCTTGCATCTGGGAGAAATCTTGAATATCACGGCATTTTTGCAGGCCGAAGCCGAGGTGGCCGGATGAGGGTGGTGGACACGAACGGCGGCCCTTTTCCATGGGAAACTAAACTCACCTGGCCATGTTCCTGGTGTCAGATTGTGGGAGACATTTGGCACTCCAAAAGCAGCCCGAGTTCCAAAATGTGGCATCTTGCATCTGGGAGAAATCTTGAATATCACGGCATTTTTGCAGGCCGAAGCCGAGGTGGCCGGATGAGGGTGGTGGACACGAACGGCGGCCCTTTTCCATGGGAAACTAAACTCACCTGGCCATGTTCCTGGTGTCAGATTGTGGGAGACATTTGGCACTCCAAAAGCAGCCCGAGTTCCAAAATGTGGCATCTTGCATCTGGGAGAAATCTTGAATATCACGGCATTTTTGCAGGCCGAAGCCGAGGTGGCCGGATGAGGGTGGTGGACACGAACGGCGGCCCTTTTCCATGGGAAACTAAACTCACCTGGCCATGTTCCTGGTGTCAGATTGTGGGAGACATTTGGCACTCCAAAAGCAGCCCGAGTTCCAAAATGTGGCATCTTGCATCTGGGAGAAATCTTGAATATCACGGCATTTTTGCAGGCCGAAGCCGAGGTGGCCGGATGAGGGTGGTGGACACGAACGGCGGCCCTTTTCCATGGGAAACTAAACTCACCTGGCCATGTTCCTGGTGTCAGATTGTGGGAGACATTTGGCACTCCAAAAGCAGCCCGAGTTCCAAAATGTGGCATCTTGCATCTGGGAGAAATCTTGAATATCACGGCATTTTTGCAGGCCGAAGCCGAGGTGGCCGGATGAGGGTGGTGGACACGAACGGTGGCCCTTTTCCATGGGAAACTAAACTCACCTGGCCATGTTCCTGGTGTCAGATTGTGGGAGACATTTGGCACTCCAAAAGCAGCCCGAGTTCCAAAATGTGGCATCTTGCATCTGGGAGAAATCTTGAATATCACGGCATTTTTGCAGGCCGAAGCCGAGGTGGCCGGATGAGGGTGGTGGACACGAACGGCGGCCCTTTTCCATGGGAAACTAAACTCACCTGGCCATGTTCCTGGTGTCAGATTGTGGGAGACATTTGGCACTCCAAAAGCAGCCCGAGTTCCAAAATGTGGCATCTTGCATCTGGGAGAAATCTTGAATATCACGGCATTTTTGCAGGCCGAAGCCGAGGTGGCCGGATGAGGGTGGTGGACACGAACGGTGGCCCTTTTCCATGGGAAACTAAACTCACCTGGCCATGTTCCTGGTGTCAGATTGTGGGAGACATTTGGCACTCCAAAAGCAGCCCGAGTTCCAAAATGTGGCATCTTGCATCTGGGAGAAATCTTGAATATCACGGCATTTTTGCAGGCCGAAGCCGAGGTGGCCGGATGAGGGTGGTGGACACGAACGGTGGCCCTTTTCCATGGGAAACTAAACTCACCTGGCCATGTTCCTGGTGTCAGATTGTGGGAGATATTTGGCACTCCAAAAGCAGCCCGAGTTCCAAAATGTGGCATCTTGCATCTGGGAGAAATCTTGAATATCACGGCATTTTTGCAGGCCGAAGCCGAGGTGGCCGGATGAGGGTGGTGGACACGAACGGCGGCCCTTTTCCATGGGAAACTAAACTCACCTGGCCATGTTCCTGGTGTCAGATTGTGGGAGACATTTGGCACTCCAAAAGCAGCCCGAGTTCCAAAATGTGGCATCTTGCATCTGGGAGAAATCTTGAATATCACGGCATTTTTGCAGGCCGAAGCCGAGGTGGCCGGATGAGGGTGGTGGACACGAACAGCGGCCCTTTTCCATGGGAAACTAAACTCACCTGGCCATGTTCCTGGTGTCAGATTGTGGGAGACATTTGGCACTCCAAAAGCAGCCCGAGTTCCAAAATGTGGCATCTTGCATCTGGGAGAAATCTTGAATATCACGGCATTTTTGCAGGCCGAAGCCGAGGTGGCCGGATGAGGGTGGTGGACACGAACGGTGGCCCTTTTCCATGGGAAACTAAACTCACCTGGCCATGTTCCTGGTGTCAGATTGTGGGAGACATTTGGCACTCCAAAGGCAGCCCGAGTTCCAAAATGTGGCATCTTGCATCTGGGAGAAATCTTGAATATCACGGCATTTTTGCAGGCCGAAGCCGAGGTGGCCGGATGAGGGTGGTGGACACAAACGGTGGCCCTTTTCCATGGGAAACTAAACTCACCTGGCCATGTTCCTGGTGTCAGATTGTGGGAGACATTTGGCACTCCAAAGGCAGCCCGAGTTCCAAAATGTGGCATCTTGCATCTGGGAGAAATCTTGAATATCACGGCATTTTTGCAGGCCGAAGCCGAGGTGGCCGGATGAGGGTGGTGGACACGAACGGTGGCCCTTTTCCATGGGAAACTAAACTCACCTGGCCATGTTCCTGGTGTCAGATTGTGGGAGACATTTGGCACTCCAAAAGCAGCCCGAGTTCCAAAATGTGGCATCTTGCATCTGGGAGAAATCTTGAATATCACGGCATTTTTGCAGGCCGAAGCCGAGGTGGCCGGATGAGGGTGGTGGACACGAACGGCGGCCCTTTTCCATGGGAAACTAAACTCACCTGGCCATGTTCCTGGTGTCAGATTGTGGGAGACATTTGGCACTCCAAAAGCAGCCCGAGTTCCAAAATGTGGCATCGTGCATCTGGGACAAATCTTGAATATCACGGCATTTTTGCAGGCTGAAGCCGATAGGGCAGGATGGAGCATGATGAGGGTTAGGGTTAGGGTTAGGGTGAGGGTTAGGGTTAGGGTTAGGGTTAGGGTTAGGGTTAGGGTTAGGGTTAGGGTTAGGGTTAGGGTTAGGGTTAGGGTTAGGGTTTGTTAGGGTTAGGGTTAGGTGTAAAGCAGTACCTCTGTACTGGATCCTGAAAAGCCCTGTGGTTGATAATATATAATATATAAATGGAAAATACTATATTATTTTAAAGCACATTAAGACTGGAACCCAGAAGGATGAATAGGGTAAGGGTTAGGGTTAGGGTTAGGGTTAGGGTTAGGGTTAGGGTTAGGGTTAGGGTTAGGGTTAGGGTTAGGGTTAGGGTTAGGGTTAGGGTTAGTTAGAGTTAGGGTTAGGTGTAAAGCAGTACCTCTGTACTGGATCCTGAAAAGCCCTGTGGTTGATAATATATAATATATAAATGAGAAATACTATATTATTATAAAGCACATTAAGACTGGAACCCAGAAGGATGAATATGGTTAGGG
>NW_026960699.1:20000-37500 GCF_021018805.1 Prinia subflava | reverse complement strand
AAGCCGAGGTGGCCGGATGAGGGTGGTGGACACGAACGGCGGCCCTTTTCCATGGGAAACTAAACTCACCTGGCCATGTTCCTGGTGTCAGATTGTGGGAGACATTTGGCACTCCAAAAGCAGCCCGAGTTCCAAAATGTGGGCATCTTGCATCTGGGAGAAATCTTGAATATCACGGCATTTTTGCAGGCCGAAGCGAGGTGGCCGGATGAGGGTGGTGGACACCGAACGGCGGCCCTTTTCCATGGGAAACTAAACTCACCTGGCCATGTTCCTGGTGTCAGATTGGGGAGACATTTGGCACTCCAAAAGCAGCCCGAGTTCCAAAATGTGGCATCTTGGCATCTGGGAGAAATCTTGAATATCACGGCATTTTTGCAGGCCGAAGCCGAGGTGGCCGGATGAGGGTGGTGGACACGAACGGCGGCCCTTTTCCATGGGAAACTAAACTCCACCTGGCCATGTTCCTGGTGTCAGATTGTGGGAGACATTTGGCACTCCAAAAGAGGCGAGTTCCAAAATGTGCATCTTGCATCTGGGAGAAATCTTGAATATCACGGCATTTTTGCAGGCCGAAGCCGAGGTGGCCGGATGAGGGTGGTGGACACGACCGGTGGCCCTTTTCCATGGGAAACTAAACTCACCTGGCCATGTTCCTGGTGTCAGATTGTGGGAGACATTTGGCACTCCAAAAGCAGCCCGAGTTCCAAATGTGGCATCTTGCATCTGGGAGAAATCTTGAATATCACGGCATTTTTGCAGGCGAAGCCGAGGTGGCCGGATGAGGGTGGTGGACACGAACGGCGGCCCTTTTCCATGGGAAACTAAACTCACCTGGCCATGTTCCTGGTGTCAGATTGTGGGAGACATTTGGCACTCAAAAGCAGCCCGAGTTTCCAAAATGTGGCATCTTGCATCTGGGAGAAATCTTGAATATCACGGCATTTTTGCAGGCCGAAGCCGAGGTGGCCGGATGAGGGTGGTGGACACGAACGGAGGCCCGTTTCCATGGGAAACTAAACTCACCTGGCATGTTCCTGGTGTCAGATTGTGGGAGACATTTGGCACTCCAAAAGCAGCCCGAGTTCCAAAATGTGGCATCTTGCATCTGGGAGAAATCTTGAATATCACGGCATTTTTGCAGGCCGAAGCCGAGGTGGCCGGTATGAGGGTGGTGGACACGAACGGTGGCCCTTTTCCATGGGAAACTAAACTCACCTGGCCATGTTCCTGGTGTCAGATTGTGGGAGACATTTGGCACTCCAAAAGCAGCCCGAGTTTAAATGTGGCATCTTGCATCTGGAGAAATCTTGAATATCACGGCATTTTTGCAGGCCGAAGCCGAGGTGGCCGGATGAGGGTGGTGGACACGAACGGCGGCCCTTTTCCATGGAAACTAAACTCACCTGGCCATGTTCCTGGTGTCCAGATTGTGGGAGACATTTGGCACTCCAAAAGCAGCCCGAGTTCCAAAATGTGGCATCTTGCATCTGGGAGAAATCTTGATATCACGGCATTTTTGCAGGCCGAAGCCGAGGTGGCCGGATGAGGGTGGTGGACACGAACGGCGGCCCTTTTCCATGGGAAACTAAACTCACCTGGCCATGTTCCTGGTAGTCAGATTGTGGGAGACATTTGGCACTCCAAAGCAGCCCGAGTTCCAAATGTGGCATCTTGCATCTGGGAGAAATCTTGAATATCACGGCATTTTTGCAGGCCGAAGCCGAGGTGGCCGGATGAGGGTGGTGGACACGAACGGTGGCCCTTTTCCATGGGAAACTAAACTCACCTGGCCATGTTCCTGGTGTCAGATTGTGGGAGACATTTGGCACTCCAAAAGCAGCCCGGTTCCAAAATGTGGCATCTTGCATCTGGGAGAAATCTTGAATATCACGGCATTTTTGCAGGCCGAAGCCGAGGTGGCCGGATGAGGGTGGAGGACACGAACGGCGGCCCCTTTTCCATGGAAACTAAACTCACCTGGCCATGTTCCTGGTGTCAGATTGTGGGAGACATTTGGCACTCCAAAAGCAGCCGAGTTCCAAAATGTGGCATCTTGCATCTGGGAGAAATCTTGAATATCACGGCATTTTTGCAGGTCCGAAGCCGAGGTGGCCGGATGAGGGTGGTGGACACGAACGGAGGCCCTTTTCCATGGGAAACTAAACTCACCTGGCCATGTTCCTGGTGTCAGATTGTGGGAGACATTTGGCACTCCAAAAGCAGCCCGAGTTCCAAAATGTGGCATCTTGCATCTGGGAGAAATCTTGAATATCACGGCATTTTTGCAGGCCGAAGCCGAGGTTGGCCGGATGAGGGTGGTGGACACGAACGGTGGCCCTTTTCCATGGGAAACTAAACTCACCTGGCCATGTTCCTGGTGTCAGATTGTGGGAGACATTTGGCACTCCAAAAGCAGCCCGAGTTCCAAAATGTGGCATCTTGCATCTGGAGAAATCTTGAATATCACGGCAATTTTTGCAGGCCGAAGCCGAGGTGGCCGGATGAGGGTGGTGGACACGAACGGTGGCCCTTTTCCATGGGAAACTAAACTCACCTGGCCATGTTCCTGGTGTCAGATTGTGGGAGACATTTGGCACTCCAAAAGCAGCCCGAGTTCCAAAATGTGGCATCTTGCATCTGGAGAAATCTTGAATATCACGGCATTTTTGCAGGCCGAAGCCGAGGTGGCCGGATGAGGGTGGTGGACACGAACGGTGGCCCTTTTCCGATGGGAAACTAAACTCACTGGCCATGTTCCTGGTGTCAGATTGTGGGAGACATTTGGCACTCCAAAAGCAGCCCGAGTTCCAAAATGTGGCATCTTGCATCTGGGAGAAATCTTGAATATCACGGCATTTTTGCAGGCCGAAGCCGAGGTGGCCGGATGAGGGTGGTGGACACGAACGGTGGCCCTTTTCCATGGGAAACTAAACTCACCTGGCCATGTTCCTGGTGTCAGATTGTGGGAGACATTTGGCACTCCAAAAGCAGCCCGAGTTCCAAAATGTGGCATCTTGCATCTGGGAGAAATCTTGAATATCACGGCATTTTTGCAGGCCGAAGCCGAGGTGGCCGGATGAGGGTGGTGGACACGAACGGTGGCCCTTTTCCATGGGAAACTAAACTCACCTGGCCATGTTTCCTGGTGTCAGATTGTGGGAGACATTTGGCACTCCAAAAGCAGCCCGAGTTCCAAAATGTGGCATCTTGCATCTGGGAGAAATCTTGAATATCACGGCATTTTTGCAGGCCGAAGCCGAGGTGGCGGATGAGGGTGGTGGACACGAACGGTGGCCCTTTTCCATGGGAAACTAAACTCACCTGGCCATGTTCCTGGTGTCAGATTGTGGGAGACATTGGCACTCCAAAGGCAGCCCGAGTTCCAAAATGTGGCATCTTGCATCTGGGAGAAATCTTGAATATCACGGCATTTTTTGCAGGCCGAAGCCGAGGTGGCCGGATGAGGGTGGTGGACACGAACGGCGGCCCTTTTCCATGGGAAACTAAACTCACCTAGCCATGTTCCTGGTGGTCAGATTGTGGAAGACATTTGGCACTCCAAAGGCAGCCCGAGTTCCAAAATGTGGCATCTTGCATCTGGGAGAAATCTTGAAATATCACGGCATTTTTGCAGGCCGAAGCCGAGGTGGCCGGATGAGGGTGGTGGACACGAACGGCGGCCCTTTTCCATGGGAAACTAAACTCACCTGGCCATGTTCCTGGTGTCAGATTGTGGGAGACATTTGGCACTCCAAAAGCAGCCCGAGTTCCAAAATGTGGCATCTTGCATCTGGGAGAAATCTTGAATATCACGGCATTTTTGCAGGCCGAAGCCGAGGTGGCCGGATGAGGGTGGTGGACACGAACGGCGGCCCTTTTCCATGGGAAACTAAACTCACCTGGCCATGTTCCTGGTGTCAGATTGTGGGAGACATTTGGCACTCCAAAAGCAGTCGAGTTCCAAAATGTGGCATCTTGCATCTGGGAGAAATCTTGAATATCACGGCATTTTTGCAGGCCGAAGCCGAGGTGGCCGGATGAGGGTGGTGGACACGAACGGCGGCCCTTTTCCATGGGAAACTAAACTCACCTGGCCATGTTCCTGGTGTCAGATTGTGGGAGACATTTGGCACTCCAAAAGCAGCCCGAGTTCCAAAATGTGGCATCTTGCATCTGGGAGAAATCTTGAATATCACGGCATTTTTGCAGGCCGAAGCCGAGGTGGCCGGATGAGGGTGGTGGACACGAACGGCGGCCCTTTTCCATGGGAAACTAAACTCACCTGGCCATGTTCCTGGTGTCAGATTGTGGGAGACATTTGGCACTCCAAATGCAGCCCGAGTTCCAAAATGTGGCATCTTGCATCTGGGAGAAATCTTGAATATCACGGCATTTTTGCAGGCCGAAGCCGAGGTGGCCGGATGAGGGTGGTGGACACGAACGGCGGCCCTTTTCCATGGGAAACTAAACTCACCTGGCCATGTTCCTGGTGTCAGATTGTGGGAGACATTTGGCACTCCAAAAGCAGCCCGAGTTCCAAAATGTGGCATCTTGCATCTGGGAGAAATCTTGAATATCACGGCATTTTTGCAGGCCGAAGCCGAGGTGGCCGGATGAGGGTGGTGGACACGAACGGTGGCCCTTTTCCATGGGAAACTAAACTCACCTGGCCATGTTCCTGGTGTCAGATTGTGGGAGACATTTGGCACTCCAAAAGCAGCCCGAGTTCCAAAATGTGGCATCTTGCATCTGGGAGAAATCTTGAATATCCACGGCATTTTTGCAGGCCGAAGCCGAGGTGGCCGGATGAGGGTGGTGGACACGAACGGCGGCCCTTTTCCATGGGAAACTAAACTCACCTGGCCATGTTCCTGGTGTCAGATTGTGGGAGACATTTGGCACTCCAAAAGCAGCCCGAGTTTCAAAATGTGGCATCTTGCATCTGGGAGAAATCTTGAATATCACGGCATTTTTGCAGGCCGAAGCCGAGGTGGCCGGATGAGGGTGGTGGACACGAACGGAGGCCCTTTTCCATGGGAAACTAAACTCACCTGGCCATGTTCCTGGTGTCAGATTGTGGGAGACATTTGGCACTCCAAAAGCAGCCCGAGTTCCAAAATGTGGCATCTTGCATCTGGGAGAAATCTTGAATATCACGGCATTTTTGCAGGCTGAAGCCGAGGTGGGCCGGATGAGGGTGGTGGACACGAACGGCGGCCCTTTTCCATGGGAAACTAAACTCACCTGGCCATGTTCCTGGTGTCAGATTGTGGGAGACATTTGGCACTCCAAAAGCAGCCCGAGTTCCAAAATGTGGCATCTTGCATCTGGGAGAAATCTTGAATATCACGGCATTTTTGCAGGCCGAAGCCGAGGTGGCCGGAATGAGGGTGGTGGACACGAACGGAGGCCCTTTTCCATGGGAAACTAAACTCACCTGGCCATGTTCCTGGTGTCAGATTGTGGGAGACATTTGCACTCCAAAAGCAGCCCGAGTTCCAAAATGTGGCATCTTGCATCTGGGAGAAATCTTGAATATCATGGCATTTTTGCAGGCCGAAGCCGAGGTGGCCGGATGAGGGTGGTGGACACGAACGTGGCCCTTTTCCATGGGAAACTAAACTCACCTGGCCATGTTCCTGGTGTCAGATTGTGGGAGACATTTGGCACTCCAAAAGCAGCCCGAGTTCCAAAATGTGGCATCTTGCATCTGGGAGAAATCTTGAATATCACGGCATTTTTTGCAGGCGAAGCCGAGGTGGCCGGATGAGGGTGGTGGACACGAACGGTGGCCCTTTTCCATGGGAAACTAAACTCACCTGGCCATGTTCCTGGTGTCAGATTGTGGGAGACATTTGGCACTCCAAAAGCAGCCCGAGTTCCAAAATGTGGCATCTTGCATCTGGGAGAAATCTTGAATATCACGGCATTTTTGCAGGCCGAAGCCGAGGTGGCCGGATGAGGGTGGTGGACACGAACGGTGGCCCTTTTCCATGGGAAACTAAAACTCACCTGGCCATGTTCCTGGTGTCAGATTGTGGGAGACATTTGGCACTCCAAAAGCAGCCGAGTTCCAAAATGTGGCATCTTGCATCTGGGAGAAATCTTGAATATCACGGCATTTTTGCAGGCCGAAGCCGAGGTGGCCGGATGAGGGTGGTGGACACGAACGGTGGCCCTTTTCCATGGGAAACTAAAACTCACCTGGCCATGTTCCTGGTGTCAGATTGTGGGAGACATTTGGCACTCCAAAAGCAGCCCGAGTTCCAAAATGTGGCATCTTGCATCTGGGAGAAATCTTGAATATCACGGCATTTTTGCAGGCCGAAGCCGAGGTGGCCGGAATGAGGGTGGTGGACACGAACGGTGGCCCTTTTCCATGGGAAACTAAACTCACCTGGCCATGTTCCTGGTGTCAGATTGTGGGAGACATTTGGCACTCCAAAAGCAGCCCGAGTTCCAAAATGTGGCATCTTGCATCTGGGAGAAATCTTGAATATCACGGCATTTTTGCAGGCCGAAGCCGAGGTGGCCGGATGAGGGTGGTGGACACGAACGGTGGCCCTTTTCCATGGGAAACTAAACTCACCTGGCCATGTTCCTGGTGTCAGATTGTGGGAGACATTTGGCACTCCAAAGGCAGCCCGAGTTCCAAAATGTGGCATCTTGCATCTGGGAGAAATCTTGAATATCACGGCATTTTTGCAGGCCGAAGCCGAGGTGGCCGGATGAGGGTGGTGGACACGAACGGCGGCCCTTTTCCATGGGAAAACTAAACTCACCTAGCCATGTTCCTGGTGTCAGATTGTGGAAGACATTTGGCACTCCAAAGGCAGCCCGAGTTCCAAAATGTGGCATCTTGCATCTGGAGAAATCTTGAATATCACGGCATTTTTGCAGGCCGAAGCCGAGGTGGCCGGATGAGGGTGGTGGACACGAACGGCGGCCCTTTTCCATGGGAAACTAAACTCACCTGGCCATGTTCCTGGTGTCAGATTGTGGGGGACATTTGGCACTCCAAAAGCAGCCCGAGTTCCAAAATGTGGCATCTTGCATCTGGGAGAAATCTTGAATATCACGGCATTTTTGCAGGCCGAAGCCGAGGTGGCCGGATGAGGGTGGTGGACACGAACGGCGGCCCTTTTCCATGGGAAACTAAACTCACCTGGCCATGTTCCTGGTGTCAGATTGTGGGAGACATTTGGCACTCCAAAAGCAGCCCGAGTTCCAAAATGTGGCATCTTGCATCTGGGAGAAATCTTGAATATCACGGCATTTTTGCAGGCCGAAGCCGAGGTGGCCGGATGAGGGTGGTGGACACGAACGGCGGCCCTTTTCCATGGGAAACTAAACTCACCTGGCCATGTTCCTGGTGTCAGATTGTGGGAGACATTTGGCACTCCAAAAGCAGCCCGAGTTCCAAAATGTGGCATCTTGCATCTGGGAGAAATCTTGAATATCACGGCATTTTTGCAGCCGAAGCCGAGGTGGCCGGATGAGGGTGGTGGACACGAACGGCGGCCCTTTTCCATGGGAAACTAAACTCACCTGGCCATGTTCCTGGTGTCAGATTGTGGGAGACATTTGGCACTCCAAAAGCAGCCCGAGTTCCAAAATGTGGCATCTTGCATCTGGGAGAAATCTTGAATATCACGGCATTTTTGCAGGCCGAAGCCGAGGTGGCCGGATGAGGGTGGTGGACACGAACGGTGGCCCTTTTCCATGGGAAACTAAACTCACCTGGCCATGTTCCTGGTGTCAGATTGTGGGAGACATTTGGCACTCCAAAAGCAGCCCGAGTTCCAAAATGTGCATCTTGCATCTGGGAGAAATCTTGAATATCACGGCATTTTTGCAGGCCAAAGCCGAGGTGGCCGGATGAGGGTGGTGGACACGAACGGCGGCCCTTTTCCATGGGAAACTAAACTCACCTGGCCATGTTCCTGGTGTCAGATTGTGGGAGACATTTGGCACTCCAAAAGCAGCCCGAGTTCCAAAATGTGGCATCTTGCATCTGGAGAAATCTTGAATATCACGGCATTTTTGCAGGCCGAAGCCGAGGTGGCCGGATGAGGGTGGTGGACACGAACGGCGGCCCTTTTCCATGGGAAACTAAACTCACCTGGCCATGTTCCTGGTGTCAGATTGTGGGAGACATTTGGCACTCCAAAAGCAGCCCGAGTTCCAAAATGTGGCATCTTGCATCTGGGAGAAATCTTGAATATCACGGCATTTTTGCAGGCCGAAGCCGAGGTGGCCGGATGAGGGTGGTGGACACGAACGGCGGCCCTTTTCCCATGGGAAACTAAACTCACCTGGCCATGTTCCTGGTGTCAGATTGTGGGAGACATTTGGCACTCCAAAAGCAGCCCGAGTTCCAAAATGTGGCATCTTGCATCTGGGAGAAATCTTGAATATCACGGCATTTTTGCAGGCCGAAGCCGAGGGTGGCCGGATGAGGGTGGTGGACACGAACGGTGGCCCTTTTCCATGGGAAACTAACTCACCTGGCCATGTTCCTGGTGTCAGATTGTGGGAGACATTTGGCACTCCAAAAGCAGCCCGAGTTCCAAAATGTGGCATCTTGCATCTGGGAGAAATCTTGAATATCACGGCATTTTGCAGGCCAAAGCCGAGGTGGCCGGATGAGGGTGGTGGACACGAACGGTGGCCCTTTTCCATGGGAAACTAAACTCACCTGGCCATGTTCCTGGTGTCAGATTGTGGGAGACATTTGGCACTCCAAAGGCAGCCCGAGTTCCAAAATGTGGCATCTTGCATCTGGGAGAAATCTTGAATATCACGGCATTTTTGCAGGCCGAAGCCGAGGTGGCCGGATGAGGGTGGTGGACACGAACGGTGGCCCTTTTCCATGGGAAACTAAACTCACCTGGCCATGTTCCTGGTGTCAGATTGTGGGAGACATTTGGCACTCCAAAAGCAGCCCGAGTTCCAAAATGTGGCATCTTGCATCTGGGAGAAATCTTGAATATCACGGCATTTTGCAGGCCGAAGCCGAGGTGGCCGGATGAGGGTGGTGGACACGAACGGTGGCCCTTTTCCATGGGAAACTAACTCACCTGGCCATGTTCCTGGTGTCAGATTGTGGGAGACATTTGGCACTCCAAAAGCAGCCCGAGTTCCAAAATGTGGCATCTTGCATCTGGGAGAAATCTTGAATATCACGCATTTTTGCAGGCCGAAGCCGAGGTGGCCGGATGAGGGTGGTGGACACGAACGGTGGCCCTTTTCCATGGGAAACTAAACTCACCTGGCCATGTTCCTGGTGTCAGATTGTGGGAGACATTTGGCACTCCAAAAGCAGCCCGAGTTCCAAAATGTGGCATCTTGCATCTGGGAGAAATCTTGAATATCACGGCATTTTTGCAGGCCGAAGCCGAGGTGGCCGGATGAGGGTGGTGGACACGAACGGTGGCCCTTTTCCATGGGAAACTAAACTCACCTGGCCATGTTCCTGGTGTCAGATTGTGGGAGACATTTGGCACTCCAAAAGCAGCCCGAGTTCCAAAATGTGGCATCTTGCATCTGGGAGAAATCTTGAATATCACGGCATTTTTGCAGGCCGAAGCCGAGGTGGCCGGATGAGGGTGGTGGACACGAACGGTGGCCCTTTTCCATGGGAAACTAAACTCACCTGGCCATGTTCCTGGTGTCAGATTGTGGAGACATTTGGCACTCCAAAAGCAGCCCGAGTTCCAAAATGTGGCATCTTGCATCTGGGAGAAATCTTGAATATCACGGCATTTTTGCAGGCCGAAGCCGAGGTGGCCGGATGAGGGTGGTGGACACGAACGGTGGCCCTTTTCCATGGGAAACTAAACTCACCTGGCCATGTTCCTGGTGTCAGATTGTGGGAGACATTTGGCACTCCAAAAGCAGCCCGAGTTCCAAAATGTGGCATCTTGCATCTGGGAGAAATCTTGAATATCACGGCATTTTTGCAGGCCGAAGCCGAGGTGGCCGGATGAGGGTGGTGGACACGAACGGCGGCCCTTTTCCATGGTAAACTAAACTCACCTGGCCATGTTCCTGGTGTCAGATTGTGGGAGACATTTGGCACTCCAAAGGCAGCCCGAGTTCCAAATGTGGCATCTTGCATCTGGGAGAAATCTTGAATATCACGGCATTTTTGCAGGCCAAAGCCGAGGTGGCCGGATGAGGGTGGTGGGACACGAACGGCGGCCCTTTTCCATGGGAAACTAACTCACCTGGCCATGTTCCTGGTGTCAGATTGTGGGAGACATTTGGCACTCCAAAAGCAGCCCGAGTTCCAAAATGTGGCATCTTGCATCTGGGAGAAATCTTGAATATCACGGCATTTTTGCAGGCCGAAGCCGAGGTGGCGGATGAGGGTGGGTGGACACGAACGGCGGCCCTTTTCCATGGGAAACTAAACTCACCTGGCCATGTTCCTGGTGTCAGATTGTGGGAGACATTTGGCACTCCAAAAGCAGCCCGAGTTCCAAAATGTGGCATCTTGCATCTGGGAGAAATCTTGAATATCACGGCATTTTTGCAGGCCGAAGCCGAGGTGGCCGGATGAGGGTGGTGGACACGAACGGCGGCCCTTTTCCATGGGAAACTAAACTCACCTGGCCATGTTCCTGGTGTCAGATTGTGGAGACATTTGGCACTCCAAAAGCAGCCCGAGTTCCAAAATGTGGCATCTTGCATCTGGGAGAAATCTTGAATATCACGGCATTTTTGCAGGCCGAAGCCGAGGTGGCCGGATGAGGGTGGTGGACACGAACGGCGGCCCTTTTCCATGGGAAACTAAACTCACCTGGCCATGTTCCTGGTGTCAGATTGTGGGAGACATTTGGCACTCCAAAAGCAGCCCGAGTTCCAAATGTGGCATCTTGCATCTGGGAGAAATCTTGAATATCACGGCTTTTTTGCAGGCCGAAGCGGAGGTGGCCGGATGAGGGTGGTGGACACGAACGGCGGCCCTTTCCATGGGAAACTAAACTCACCTGGCCATGTTCCTGGTGTCAGATTGTGGGAGACATTTGGCACTCCAAAAGCAGCCCGAGTTCCAAAATGTGGCATCGTGCATCTGGGAGAAATCTTGAATATCACGGCATTTTTGCAGGCCGAAGCCGAGGTGGCCGGATGAGGGTGGTGGACACGAACGGCGGCCCTTTTCCATGGGAAACTAAACTCACCTGGCCATGTTCCTGGTGTCAGATTGTGGGAGACATTTGGCACTCCAAAAGCAGCCCGAGTTCCAAAATGTGGCATCTTGCATCTGGGAGAAATCTTGAATATCACGGCATTTTTGCAGGCCGAAGCCGCGGTGGCCGATGAGGGTGGTGGACACGAACGGTGGCCCTTTTCCATGGGAAACTAAACTCACCTGGCCATGTTCCTGGTGTCAGATTGTGGGAGACATTTGGCACTCCAAAAGCAGCCCGAGTTCCAAAATGTGGCATCTTGCATCTGGGAGAAATCTTGAATATCACGGCATTTTTGCAGGCCGAAGCCGAGGTGGCCGGATGAGGGTGGTGGACACGAACGGTGGCCCTTTTCCATGGGAAACTAAACTCACCTGGCCATGTTCCTGGTGTCAGATTGTGGGAGACATTTGGCACTCCAAAGGCAGCCCGAGTTCCAAAATGTGGCATCTTGCATCTGGGAGAAATCTTGAATATCACGGCATTTTTGCAGGCCGAAGCCGAGGTGGCCGGATGAGGGTGGTGGACACGAACGGTGGCCCTTTTCCATGGGAAACTAAACTCACCTGGCCATGTTCCTGGTGTCAGATTGTGGGAGACATTTGGCACTCCAAAAGCAGCCCGAGTTCCAAAATGTGGCATCTTGCATCTGGAGAAATCTTGAATATCACGGCATTTTTGCAGGCTGAAGCCGAGGTGGCCGGATGAGGGTGGTGGACACGAACGGTGGCCCTTTTCCATGGGAAACTAAACTCACCTGGCCATGTTCCTGGTGTCAGATTGTGGGAGACATTTGGCACTCCAAAAGCAGCCCGAGTTCCAAAATGTGGCATCTTGCATCTGGGAGAAATCTTGAATATCACGGCATTTTTGCAGGCCGAAGCCAAGGTGGCCGGATGAGGGTGGTGGACACGAACGGTGGCCCTTTTCCATGGGAAACTAAACTCACCTGGCCATGTTCCTTGTGTCAGATTGTGGGAGACATTTGGCACTCCAAAAGCAGCCCGAGTTCCAAAATGTGGCATCTTGCATCTGGGAGAAATCTTGAATATCACGGCATTTTTGCAGGCCGAAGCCGAGGTGGCCGGATGAGGGTGGTGGACACGAACGGTGGCCCTTTTCCATGGGAAACTAAACTCACCTGGCCATGTTCCTGGTGTCAGATTGTGGGAGACATTTGGCACTCCAAAAGCAGCCCGAGTTCCAAAATGTGGCATCTTGCATCTGGGAGAAATCTTGAATATCACGGCATTTTTGCAGGCCGAAGCCGAGGTGGCCGGATGAGGGTGGTGGACACGAACGGCGGCCCTTTTCCATGGGAAACTAAACTCACCTGGCCATGTTCCTGGTGTCAGATTGTGGGAGACATTTGGCACTCCAAAAGCAGCCCGAGTTCCAAAATGTGGCATCTTGCATCTGGGAGAAATCTTGAATATCACGGCATTTTTGCAGGCCGAAGCCGAGGTGGCCGGATGAGGGTGGTGGACACGAACGGCGGCCCTTTTCCATGGGAAACTAAACTCACCTGGCCATGTTCCTGGTGTCAGATTGTGGGAGACATTTGGCACTCCAAAAGCAGCCCGAGTTCCAAAATGTGGCATCGTGCATCTGGGAGAAATCTTGAATATCACGGCATTTTTGCAGGCCGAAGCCGAGGTGGCCGGATGAGGGTGGTGGACACGAACGGTGGCCCTTTTCCATGGGAAACTAAACTCACCTGGCCATGTTCCTGGTGTCAGATTGTGGGAGACATTTGGCACTCCAAAAGCAGCCCGAGTTCCAAAATGTGGCATCTTGCATCTGGGAGAAATCTTGAATATCACGGCATTTTTGCAGGCCGAAGCCGAGGTGGCCGGATGAGGGTGGTGGACACGACCGGTGGCCCTTTTCCATGGAAACTAAACTCACCTGGCCATGTTCCTGGTGTCAGATTGTGGGAGACATTTGGCACTCCAAAAGCAGCCCGAGTTCCAAAATGTGGCATCTTGCATCTGGGAGAAATCTTGAATATCACGGCATTTTTGCAGGCCGAAGCCGAGGTGGCCGGATGAGGGTGGTGGACACGAACGGTGGCCCTTTTCCATGGGAAACTAAACTCACCTGGCCATGTTCCTGGTGTCAGATTGTGGGAGACATTTGGCACTCCAAAAGCAGCCTGAGTTCCAAAATGTGGCATCTTGCATCTGGGAGAAATCTTGAATATCACGGCATTTTTGCAGGCTGAAGCCGAGGTGGCCGGATGAGGGTGGTGGACACGACCGGTGGCCCTTTTCCATGGGAAACTAAACTCACCTGGCCATGTTCCTGGTGTCAGATTGTGGGAGACATTTGGCACTCCAAAAGCAGCCCGAGTTCCAAAATGTGGCATCTTGCATCTGGGAGAAATCTTGAATATCACGGCATTTTTGCAGGCCGAAGCCGAGGTGGCCGGATGAGGGTGGTGGACACGAACGGTGGCCCTTTTCCATGGGAAACTAAACTCACCTGGCCATGTTCCTGGTGTCAGATTGTGGGAGACATTTGGCACTCCAAAAGCAGCCCGAGTTCCAAAATGTGGCATCTTGCATCTGGGAGAAATCTTGAATATCACGGCATTTTTGCAGGCCGAAGCGGAGGTGGCCGGATGAGGGTGGTGGACACGAACGGTGGCCCTTTTCCATGGGAAACTAAACTCACCTGGCCATGTTCCTGGTGTCAGATTGTGGGAGACATTTGGCACTCCAAAAGCAGCCCGAGTTCCAAAATGTGGCATCTTGCATCTGGGAGAAATCTTGAATATCACGGCATTTTTGCAGGCTGAAGCCGAGGTGGCCGGATGAGGGTGGTGGACACGAACGGTGGCCCTTTTCCATGGGAAACTAAACTCACCTGGCCATGTTCCTGGTGTCAGATTGTGGGAGACATTTGGCACTCCAAAAGCAGCCCGAGTTCCAAAATGTGGCATCTTGCATCTGGGAGAAATCTTGAATATCACGGCATTTTTGCAGGCCGAAGCCGAGGTGGCCGGATGAGGGTGGTGGACACGAACGGTGGCCCTTTTCCATGGGAAACTAAACTCACCTGGCCATGTTCCTGGTGTCAGATTGTGGGAGACATTTGGCACTCCAAAAGCAGCCCGAGTTCCAAAATGTGGCATCTTGCATCTGGGAGAAATCTTGAATATCACGGCATTTTTGCAGGCCGAAGCCGAGGTGGCCGGATGAGGGTGGTGGACACGAACGGTGGCCCTTTTCCATGGGAAACTAAACTCACCTGGCCATGTTCCTGGTGTCAGATTGTGGGAGACATTTGGCACTCCAAAAGCAGCCCGAGTTCCAAAATGTGGCATCTTGCATCTGGGAGAAATCTTGAATATCACGGCATTTTTGCAGGCTGAAGCCGAGGTGGCCGGATGAGGGTGGTGGACACGAACGGTGGCCCTTTTCCATGGAAACTAAACTCACCTGGCCATGTTCCTGGTGTCAGATTGTGGGAGACATTTTGGCACTCCAAAAGCAGCCCGAGTTCCAAAATGTGGCATCTTGCATCTGGGAGAAATCTTGAATATCACGGCATTTTTGCAGGCTGAAGCCGAGGTGGCCGGATGAGGGTGGTGGACACGAACGGTGGCCCTTTTCCATGGGAAACTAACTCACCTGGCCATGTTCCTGGTGTCAGATTGTGGGAGACATTTGGCACTCCAAAAGCAGCCCGAGTTCCAAAATGTGGCATCTTGCATCTGGGAGAAATCTTGAATATCACGGCATTTTTGCAGGCTGAAGCCGAGGTGGCCGGATGAGGGTGGTGGACACGAACGGTGGCCCTTTTCCATGGGAAACTAAACTCACCTGGCCATGTTCCTGGTGTCAGATTGTGGGAGACATTTGGCACTCCAAAAGCAGCCCGAGTTCCAAAATGTGGCATCTTGCATCTGGGAGAAATCTTGAATATCACGGCATTTTTGCAGGCCGAAGCCGAGGTGGCCGGATGAGGGTGGTGGACACGAACGGTGGCCCTTTTCCATGGGAAACTAAACTCACCTGGCCATGTTCCTGGTGTCAGATTGTGGGAGACATTTGGCACTCCAAAAGCAGCCCGAGTTCCAAAATGTGGCATCTTGCATCTGGGAGAAATCTTGAATATCACGGCATTTTTGCAGGCCGAAGCCGAGGTGGCCGGATGAGGGTGGTGGACACGAACGGTGGCCCTTTTCCATGGGAAACTAAACTCACCTGGCCATGTTCCTGGTGTCAGATTGTGGGAGACATTTGGCACTCCAAAAGCAGCCCGAGTTCCAAAATGTGGCAACTTGCATCTTGAAGAAATCTTGAATATCACGGCATTTTTGCAGGTTGAAGCCGAGGTGGCCGGATGAGGGTGGTGGACACGAACGGCGGCCCTTTTCCATGGGAAACTAAACTCACCTGGCCATGTTCCTGGTGTCAGATTGTGGGAGACATTTGGCACTCCAAAAGCAGCCCGAGTTCCAAAATGTGGCATCGTGCATCTGGGAGAAATCTTGAATATCACGGCATTTTTGCAGGCCGAAACCAAGGTGGCCGGATGAGGGTGGTGGACACGAACGGCGGCCCTTTTCCATGGGAAACTAAACTCACCTGGCCATGTTCCTGGTGTCAGATTGTGGGAGACATTTGGCACTCCAAAAGCAGCCCAAGTTCCAAAATGTGGCATCTTGCATCTGGGAGAGAATCTTGAATATCACGGCATTTTTGCAGGCCGAAGCCGAGGTGGCCGGATGAGGGTGGTGGACACGAACGGTGGCCCTTTTCCATGGGAAACTAAACTCACCTGGCCATGTTCCTGGTGTCAGATTGTGGGAGACATTTGGCACTCCAAAAGCAGCCCGAGTTCCAAAATGTGGCATCTTGCATCTGGGAGAAATCTTGAATATCACGGCATTTTTGCAGGCCGAAGCCGAGGTGGCCGGATGAGGGTGGTGGACACGAACGGTGGCCCTTTTCCATGGGAAACTAAACTCACCTGGCCATGTTCCTGGTGTCAGATTGTGGGAGACATTTGGCACTCCAAAAGCAGCCCGAGTTCCAAAATGTGGCATCTTGCATCTGGGAGAAATCTTGAATATCACGGCATTTTTGCAGGCCGAAGCCGAGGTGGCCGGATGAGGGTGGTGGACACGAACGGCGGCCCTTTTCCATGGGAAACTAAACTCACCTGGCCATGTTCCTGGTGTCAGATTGTGGGAGACATTTGGCACTCCAAAAGCAGCCAAGTTCCAAAATGTGGCATCGTGCATCTGGGAGAAATCTTGAATATCACGGCATTTTTGCAGGCCGAAGCCGAGGTGGCCGGATGAGGGTGGTGGACACGAACGGTGGCCCTTTTCCATGGGAAACTAAACTCACCTGGCCATGTTCCTGGTGTCAGATTGTGGGAGAATTTGGCACTCCAAAAGCAGCCCGAGTTCCAAAATGTGGCATCGTGCATCTGGGAGAAATCTTGAATATCACGGCATTTTTGCAGGCCGAAGCCGAGGTGGCCGGATGAGGGTGGTGGACACGAACGGCGGCCCTTTTCCATGGGAAACTAAACTCACCTGGCCATGTTCCTGGTGTCAGATTGTGGGAGACATTTGGCACTCCAAAAGCAGCCCGAGTTCCAAAATGTGGCATCTTGCATCTGGGAGAAATCTTGAATATCACGGCATTTTTGCAGGCCGAAGCCGAGGTGGCCGGATGAGGGTGGTGGACACGAACGGTGGCTCTTTTCCATGGGAAACTAAACTCACCTGGCCATGTTCCTGGTGTCAGATTGTGGGAGACATTTGGCACTCCAAAAGCAGCCCGAGTTCCAAAATGTGGCATCTTGCATCTGGGAGAAATCTTGAATATCACGGCATTTTTGCAGGCCGAAGCCGAGGTGGCCGGATGAGGGTGGTGGACACGAACGGTGGCCCTTTTCCATGGGAAACTAAACTCACCTGGCCATGTTCCTGGTGTCAGATTGTGGGAGACATTTGGCACTCCAAAAGCAGCCCGAGTTCCAAAATGTGGCATCTTGCATCTGGGAGAAATCTTGAATATCACGGCATTTTTGCAGGCCGAAGCCGAGGTGGCCGGATGAGGGTGGTGGACACGAACGGCGGCCCTTTTCCATGGGAAACTAAACTCACCTGGCCATGTTCCTGGTGTCAGATTGTGGGAGACATTTGGCACTCCAAAAGCAGCCCGAGTTCCAAAATGTGGCATCTTGCATCTGGGAGAAATCTTGAATATCACGGCATTTTTGCAGGCCGAAGCCGAGGTGGCCGGATGAGGGTGGTGGACACGAACGGCGGCCCTTTT
>NW_026960699.1:0-7500 GCF_021018805.1 Prinia subflava | reverse complement strand
GTTAGGGTTAGGGTTAGGGTTAGTTAGGGTTAGGGTTAGGTGTAATGCAGTACCTCTGTACTGGATCCTTAAAAGCCCTGTGGTTGGTAATATATATATATAAATGGAAAATACTATATTATTTTAAAGCACATTAAGACTGGAACCCAGAAGGATGAATAGGTTTAGGGTTAGGGTTAGGGTTAGGGTTAGGGTTAGGGTTAGGGTTAGGGTTAGGGTTAGGGTTAGGGTTAGGGTTAGGGTTAGGGTTAGGGTTAGGGTTAAGGTTAGTTAGGGTTAGGGTTAGGTGTAAAGCAGTACCTCTGTACTGGTTCCTGAAAAGCCCTGTGGTTGATAATATAATATATAAATGTAAAATACTATATTAATTTAAAGCACATTAAGACTGGAACCCAGAAGGATGAATAGGGTTAGGGTTAGGGTTAGGGTTAGGGTTAGGGTTAGGGTTAGGGTTAGGGTTAGGGTTAGGGTTAGGTGTAAAGCAGTACCTCTGTACTGGATCCTGAAAAGCCCTGTAGTTGATAATATATAATATATAAATGGAAAATACTATATTATTTTAAAGCACATTAAGACTGGAACCCAGAAGGATGAATAGGGTTAGGGTTAGGGTTAGGGTTAGGGTTAGGGTTAGGGTTAGGGTTAGGGTAGGTTTAGGGTTAGGGTTAGGGTTAGTTAGAGTTAGGGTTAGGTGTAAAGCAGTACCTCTGTGCTGGATCCTGAAAAGCCCTGTGGTTGATAATATATAATATATAAATGGAAAATACTATAGTATTTTAAAGCACATTAAGACAGGAACCCAGAAGGATGAATAGGGTTAGGGTTAGGGTTAGGGTTAGGGTTAGGGTTAGGGTTAGGGTTAGGTTAGGGTTAGGGTTAGGGTTAGGGTTAGGGTTAGGGTTAGGGTAGGGTTAGGGTTAGGGTTAGGGTTAGGGTTTGGGTTAGGGTTAGGGTTAGGGTTAGGGTTAGGGTTAGGGGTTAGGGTTAGGGTTAGTTAGGGTTAGGGTTAGGTGTAATGCAGTACCTCTGTACTGGATCCTGAAACGCCCTGTGGTTGGTAATATATAATATATAAATGGAAAATACTATATTATTTTAAAGCACATTAAGACTGGACCCCAGAAGGATGAATAGGGTAGGGTTAGGGTTAGGGTTAGGGTTAGGGTTAGGGTTAGGGTTAGGGTTAGGGTTAGGGTTAGGGTTAGGGTTAGGGTTAGGGTTAGGGTTAGGGTTAGGGTTAAGGTTAGTTAGGGTTAGGGTTAGGTTAGGGTTAGGGTTAGGGTTAGGGTTAGGGTTAGGGTTAGGGTTAAGGTTAGGGTTAGTGTTAGGGTAAGGGTTAGGGTTAGGGTTAGGGTTAGGGTTTAGGGTTAGGGTTAGGGTTAGTTAGAGTTAGGGTTAGGTGTAAAGCAGTACCTCTGTACTGGATCCTGAAAAGCCCTGTGGTTGATAATATATAATATATAAATGGAAAATACTATATTATTTTAAAGCACATTAAGACTGGAAACCCAGAAGGATGAATAGGGTTAGGGTTAGGGTTAGGGTTCGGGTTAGGGTTAGGGTTAGGGTTAGGGTTAGGGTTAGGGTTAGGGTTAGGGTTAGGGTTAGGGTAGGGTTAGGGTTAGGGTTAGGTGTTAGGTTTAGGGTTAGGGTTAGGGTTAGTTAGAGTTAGGGTTAGGTGTAAAGCAGTACCTCTGTACTGGATCCTGAAAAGCCCTGTGGTTGATAATATATAATATATAAATGGAAAATACTATAGTATTTTAAAGCACATTAAGACTGGAACCCAGAAGGATGAATAGGGTTAGGGTAGGGTAAGGGTTAGGGTTAGGGTTAGGGTTAGGGTTAGGGTTAGGGTTAGGGTTAGGGTTAGGGTTAGGGTTAGGGTTAGGGTTAGGGTTAGGGTTAGTTAGAGTTAGGGTTAGGTGTAAAGCAGTACCTCTGTACTGGATCCTGAAAAGCCCTGTGGTTGATAATATATAATATATAAATGGAAAATACTATATTATTTTAAAGCACATTAAGACTGGAACCCAGAAGGATGAATAGGGTTAGGGTTAGGGTTAGGGTTAGGGTTAGGGTTAGGGTTAGGGTTAGGGTTAGGGTTAGGGTTAGGGTTAGGGTTAGGGTTAGGGTTAGGGTTAGGTAGTTAGGTGGTTAGGTGTAAAGCAGTACCTCTGTACTGGATCCTGAAAAGCCCTGTGGTTGATAATATATAATATATAAATGGAAAATACTATATTATTTTAAAGCACATTAAGACTGGAACCCAGAAGGATGAATAGGGTTAGGGTTAGGGTTAGGGTTAGGGTTAGGTTAGGGTTAGGGTTAGGGTTAGGGTTAGGGTTAGGGTTAGGGTTAGGGTTAGGGTTAAGGGTTAGTTAGAGTTAGGGTTAGGTGTAAAGCAGTACCTCTGTACTGGATCCTGAAAAGCCCTGTGGTTGATAATATATAATATATAAATGGAAAATACTATATTATTTTAAAGCACATTAAGACTGGAACCAAGAAGGATGAATAGGGTTAGGGTTAGGGTTAGGGTTAGGGTTAGGGTTAGGGTTAGGGTTAGGGTTAGGGTTAGGGTTAGGGTTAGGGTTAGGGTTAGTTAGGGTTAGGGTTAGGTGTAAAGCAGTACCTCTGTACTGGATGCTGAAAAGCTTTGTGGTTGGTAATATATAATATATAAATGGAAAATACTATATTATTTTAAAGCACATTAAGACTGGAACTCAGAAGGATGAATAGGGTTAGGGTTAGGGTTAGGGTAAGGGTTAGGGTTAGGGTTAGGGTTAGGGTTAGGGTTAGGGTTAGGGTTAGGGTTAGGGTTAGGGTTAGGGTTAGGGTTAGGGTTAGTTAGGGTTAGGGTTAGGTGTAAAGCAGTACCTTTGTACTGGATCCTGAAAAGCCCTGTGGTTGATAATATATAATATATAAATGGAAAATACATGGTGGACACGACCGGTGGCCCTTTTCCATGGGAAACTAAACTCACCTGGCCATGTTCCTGGTGTCAGATTGTGGGAGACATTTGGCACTCCAAAAGCAGCCCGAGTTCCAAAATGTGGCATCTTGCATCTGGGAGAAATCTTGAATATCACGGCATTTTTGCAGGCCGAAGCCGAGGTGGCCGGATGAGGGTGGTGGACACGACCGGTGGCCCTTTTCCATGGGAAACTAAACTCACCTGGCCATGTTCCTGGTGTCAGATTGTAGAGACATTTGGCACTCCAAAAGCAAGCCCGAGTTCCAAAATGTGGCATCTTGCATCTGGGAGAAATCTTGAATATCACGGCATTTTTGCAGGCCGACAGCCGAGGTGGCCGGATGAGGGTGGTGAACACGAACGGGTGCCCTTTTTCCATGGGAAACTAAACTCACCTGGCCATGTTCCTGGTGTCAGATTGTGGGAGACATTTGGCACTCCAAAAGCAGCCCGAGTTCCAAAATGTGGCATCTTGCATCTGGGAGAAATCTTGAATATCACGGCATTTTTGCAGGCCGAAGCCGAGGTGGCCGGATGAGGGGTGGTGGACACGAACGGTGGCCCTTTTCCATGGGAAACTAAACTCACCTGGCCATGTTCCTGGTGTCAGATTGTGGGAGACATTTGGCACTCCAAAAGCAGCCCGAGTTCCAAAATGTGGCATCTTGCATCTGGGAGAAATCTTGAATATCACGGCATTTTTGCAGGCCGAAGCCGAGGTGGCCGGATGAGGGTGGTGGACACGAACGGCGGCCCTTTTCCATGGGAAACTAAACTCACCTGGCCATGTTCTGGTGTCAGATTGTGGGAGACATTTGGCACTCCAAAGCAGCCCGAGTTCCAAAATGTGGCATCTTGCATCTGGGAGAAATCTTGAATATCACGGCATTTTTGCAGGCCGAAGCCGAGGTGGCCGGATGAGGGTGGTGGACACGAACGGCGGCCCTTTTCCATGGGAAACTAAACTCACCTGGCCATGTTCCTGGTGTCAGATTGTGGGAGACATTTGGCACTCCAAAAGCAGCCCGAGTTCCAAAATGTGGCATCTTGCATCTGGGAGAAATCTTGAATATCACGGCATTTTTGCAGGCCGAAGCCGAGGTGGCCGGATGAGGGTGGTGGACACGAACGGTGGCCCTTTTCCATGGGAAACTAAACTCACCTGGCCATGTTCCTGGTGTCAGATTGTGGGAGACATTTGGCACTCCAAAAGCAGCCCGAGTTCCAAAATGTGGCATCTTGCATCTGGGAGAATTCTTGAATATCACGGCATTTTTGCAGGCCGAAGCCGAGGTGGCCGGATGAGGGTGGTGGACACGAACGGTGGCCCTTTTCCATGGGAAACTAAACTCACCTGGCCATGTTCCTGGTGTCAGATTGTGGGAGACATTTGGCACTCCAAAAGCAGCCCGAGTTCCAAAATGTGGCATCTTGCATCTGGGAGAAATCTTGAATATCACGGCATTTTTGCAGGCCGAAGCCGAGGTGGCCCGGATGAGGGTGGTGGACACGAACGGCGGCCCTTTTCATGGGAAACTAAACTCACCTGGCCATGTTCCTGGTGTCAGATTGTGGGAGACATTTGGCACTCCAAAAGCAGCCCGAGTTCCAAAATGTGGCATCTTGCATCTGGGAGAAATCTTGAATATCACGGCATTTTTGCAGGCCGAAGCCGAGGTGGCCGGATGAGGGTGGTGGACACGAACGGCGGCCCTTTTCCATGGGAAACTAAACTCACCTGGCCATGTTCCTGGTGTCAGATTGTGGAGACATTTGGCACTCCAAAAGCAGCCCGAGTTCCAAAATGTGGCATCTTGCATCTGTGAGAAATCTTGAATATCACGGCATTTTTGCAGGCCGAAGCCGAGGTGGCCGGATGAGGGTGGTGGACACGAACGGCGGCCCTTTTCCATGGGAAACTAAACTCACCTGGCCATGTTCCTGGTGTCAGATTGTGGGAGACATTTGGCACTCCAAAAGCAGCCCGAGTTCCAAAATGTGGCATCTTGCATCTGGGAGAAATCTTGAATATCACGGCATTTTTGCAGGCCGAAGCCGAGGTGGCCGGATGAGGGTGGTGGACCACGAACGGCGGCCCTTTTCCATGGGAAACTAAACTCACCTGGCCATGTTCCTGGTGTCAGATTGTGGGAGACATTTGGCACTCCAAAAGCAGCCCGAGTTCCAAAATGTGGCATCTTGCATCTGGGAGAAATCTTGAATATCACGGCATTTTTGCAGGCCGAAGCCGAGGTGGCCGGATGAGGGTGGTGGACACGAACGGCGGCCCTTTTCCATGGGAAACTAAACTCACCTGGCCATGTTCCTGGTGTCAGATTGTGGGAGACATTTGGCACTCCAAAAGCAGCCCGAGTTCCAAAATGTGGCATCTTGCATCTGGGAGAAATCTTGAATATCACGGCATTTTTGCAGGCCGAAGCGAGGTGGCCGGATGAGGGTGGTGGACACGAACGGCGGCCCTTTTCCATGGGAAACTAAACTCACCTGGCCATGTTCCTGGTGTCAGATTGTGGGAGACATTTGGCACTCCAAAAGCAGCCCGAGTTCCAAAATGTGGCATCTTGCATCTGGGAGAAATCTTGAATATCACGCATTTTTGCAGGCCGAAGCCGAGGTGGCCGGATGAGGGTGGTGGACACGAACGGCGGCCCTTTTCCATGGAAACTAAACTCACCTGGCCATGTTCCTGGTGTCAGATTGTGGGAGACATTTGGCACTCCAAAAGCAGCCCGAGTTCCAAAATGTGGCATCTTGCATCTGGAGAAATCTTGAATATCACGGCATTTTTGCAGGCCGAAGCCGAGGTGGCCGGATGAGGGTGGTGGACACGAACGGTGGCCCTTTTCCATGGGAAACTAAACTCACCTGGCCATGTTCCTGGTGTCAGATTGTGGGAGACATTTGGCACTCCAAAAGCAGCCCGAGTTCCAAAATGTGGCATCTTGCATCTGGGAGAAATCTTGAATATCACGGCATTTTTGCAGGCCGAAGCCGAGGTGGCCGGATGAGGGTGGTGGACACGAACGGTGGCCCTTTTCCATGGGAAACTAACTCACCTGGCCATGTTCCTGGTGTCAGATTGTGGGAGACATTTGGCACTCCAAAAGCAGCCCGAGTTCCAAAATGTGGCATCTTGCATCTGGGAGAAATCTTGAATATCACGGCATTTTTGCAGGCCGAAGCCGAGGTGGCCGGATGAGGGTGGTGGACACGAACGGCGGCCCTTTTCCATGGGAAACTAAACTCACCTGGCCATGTTCCTGGTGTCAGATTGTGGGAGACATTTGGCACTCCAAAAGCAGCCCGAGTTCCAAAATGTGGCATCTTGCATCTGGGAGAAATCTTGAATATCACGGCATTTTTGCAGGCCGAAGCCGAGGTGGCCGATGAGGGTGGTGGACACGAACGGCGGCCCTTTTCCATGGGAAACTAAACTCACCTGGCCATGTTCCTGGTGTCAGATTGTGGGAGACATTTGGCACTCCAAAAGCAGCCCGAGTTCCAAAATGTGGCATCTTGCATCTGGGAGAAATCTTGAATATCACGGCATTTTTGCAGGCCGAAGCCGAGGTGCCGGATGAGGGTGGTGGACACGAACGGTGGCCCTTTTCCATGGGAAACTAAACTCACCTGGCCATGTTCCTGATGTCAGATTGTGGGAGACATTTGGCACTCCAAAGCAGCCCGAGTTCCAAAATGTGGCATCTTGCATCTGGGAGAAATCTTGAATATCACGGCATTTTGCAGGCCGAAGCCGAGGTGGCCGGATGAGGGTGGTGGACCACGAACGGCGGCCCTTTTCCATGGGAAACTAAACTCACCTGGCCATGTTCCTGGTGTCAGATTGTGGGAGACATTTGGCACTCCAAAAGCAGCCCGAGTTCCAAAATGTGGCATCTTGCATCTGGGAGAAATCTTGAATATCACGGCATTTTTGCAGGCCGAAGCCGAGGTGGCCGGATGAGGGTGGTGGACACGAACGGCGGCCCTTTTCCATGGGAAACTAAACTCACCTGGCCATGTTCCTGGTGTCAGATTGTGGGAGACATTTGGCACTCCAAAAGCAGCCCGAGTTCCAAAATGTGGCATCTTGCATCTGGGAGAAATCTTGAATATCACGGCATTTTTGCAGGCCGAAGCCGAGGTGGCCGGATGAGGGTGGTGGACACGAACGGTGGCCCTTTTCCATGGGAAACTAAACTCACCTGGCCATGTTCCTGGTGTCAGATTGTGGGAGACATTTGGCACTCCAAAGGTAGCCTGAGTTCCAAAATGTGGCATCTTGCATCTGGGAGAAATCTTGAATATCACGGCATTTTTGCAGGCCGAAGCCGAGGTGGCCGGATGAGGGTGGTGGACACGAACGGTGGCCCTTTTCCATGGAAAACTAAACTCACCTAGCCATGTACCTGGTGTCAGATTGTGGGAGACATTGGCACTCCAAAGGCAGCCCGAGTTCCAAAATGTGGCATCTTGCATCTGGGAGAAATCTTGAA
>NW_026960698.1:40000-58846 GCF_021018805.1 Prinia subflava | reverse complement strand
CCGTCGTGTCCACCACCCTCATCCGGCCACCTCGGCTTCGGCCTGCAAAAAATGCCGTGATATTCAAGATTTCTCCCAGATGCAAGATGCCACATTTTGGAACTCGGGCTGCTTTTGAGTGCCAAATGTCTCCCACAATCTGACACCAGGAACATGGCCAGGTGAGTTTAGTTTCCCATGGAAAAGGGCCACCGTTCGTGTCCACCACCCTCATCCGCCACCTCCGGCTTCGGCCTGCAAAAATGCCGTGATATTCAAGATTTCTCCAGATGCAAGATGCCACATTTTGGAACTCGGGCTGCTTTTGGAGTGCCAAATGTCTCCCACAATCTGACACCAGGAACATGGCCAGGTGAGTTTAGTTTCCCATGGAAAAGGGCCACCGTTCGTGTCCACCACCCTCATCCGGCCACCTCGGCTTCGGCCTGCAAAAATGCCGTGATATTCAAGATTTCTCCCAGATGCAAGATGCCACATTTGGAACTCGGGCTGCTTTTGGAGTGCCAAATGTCTCCCACAATCTGACACCAGGAACATGGCCAGGTGAGTTTAGTTTCCCATGGAAAAGGGCCACCGTTCGTGTCCACCACCCTCATCCGCCACCTCGGCTTCGGCCTGCAAAAATGCCGTGATATTCAAGATTTCTCCCAGATGCAAGATGCCACATTTTGGAACTCGGGCTGCTTTTGGAGTGCCAAATGTCTCCCACAATCCTGACACCAGGAACATGGCCAGGTGAGTTTAGTTTCCCATGGAAAAGGGCCACCGTTCGTGTCACACCACCCTCATCCGGCCACCTCGGCTTCGGCCTGCAAAAATGCCGTGATATTCAAGATTTCTCCCAGATGCAAGATGCCACATTTTGGAACTCGGGCTGCTTTTGGAGTGCCAAATGTCTCCCACAATCTGACACCAGGAACATGGCCAGGTGAGTTTAGTTTCCAATGGAAAAGGGCCACCGTTCGTGTCCACCACCCTCATCCGGCCACCTCGGCTTCGGCCTGCAAAAATGCCGTGATATTCAAGATTTCTCCCAGATGTAAGATGCCACATTTTGGAACTCGGGCTGCTTTTGGAGTGCCAAATGTCTCCCACAATCTGACATCAGGAACATGGCCAGGTGAGTTTAGTTTCCATGGAAAAGGGCCGCCGTTCGTGTCCACCACCCTCATCCGGCCACCTCGGCTTCGGCCTGCAAAAATGCCGTGATATTCAAGATTTCTCCCAGATGCAAGATGCCACATTTTGGAACTCGGGCTGCTTTTGGAGTGCCAAATGTCTCCCACAATCTGACACAGGAACATTGGCCAGGTGAGTTTAGTTTCCATGGAAAAGGGCCGCCGTTCGTGTCCACCACCCTCATCCGGCCACCTCGGCTTCGGCCTGCAAAAATGCCGTGATATTCAAGATTTCTCCCAGATGCAAGATGCCACATTTGGAACTCGGGCTGCTTTTGGAGTGCCAAATGTCTCCCACAATCTGACACCAGGAACATGGCCAGGTGAGTTTAGTTTCCAATGGAAAAGGGCCACTGTTCGTGTCCACCACCCTCATCGGCCACCTCGGCTTCGGCCTGCAAAAATGCCGTGATATTCAAGATTTCTCCCAGATGTAAGATGCCACATTTTGGAACTCGGCTGCTTTTGGAGTGCCAAATGTCTCCCACAATCTGACACCAGGAACATGGCCAGGTGAGTTTAGTTTCCCATGGAAAAGGGCCGCCGTTCGTGTCCACCACCCTCATCCGGCCACCTCGGCTTCGGCCTGCAAAAATGCCGTGATATTCAAGATTTCTCCCAGATGCAAGATGCCACATTTGGAACTCGGGCTGCTTTTGGAGTGCCAAATGTCTCCACAATCTGACACCAGGAACATGGCCAGGTGAGTTTAGTTTCCCATGGAAAAGGGCCGCCGTTCGTGTCCACCACCCTCATCCGGCCACCTCGGCTTCGGCCTGCAAAAATGCCGTGATATTCAAGATTTCTCCCAGATGGCAAGATGCCACATTTTGGAACTCGGGCTGCTTTTGGAGTGCCAAATGTCTCCCACAATCTGACACCAGGAACATGGCCAGGTGAGTTTAGTTTCCCATGGAAAAGGGCCGCCGTTCGTGTCCACCACCCTCATCCGGCCACCTCGGCTTCGGCCTGCAAAAATGCGTGATATTCAAGATTTCTCCCAGATGCAAGATGCCACATTTTGGAACTCGGGCTGCTTTTGGAGTGCCAAATGTCTCCCACAATCTGACACCAGGAACATGGCCAGGTGAGTTTAGTTTCCCATGGAAAAGGGCCGCCGTTCGTGTCCACCACCCTCATCCGGCCACCTCGGCTTCGGCCTGCAAAAATGCCGTGATATTCAAGATTTCTCCCAGATGCAAGATGCCACATTTTGGAACTCGGGCTGCTTTTGGAGTGCCAAATGTCTCCCACAATCTGACACCAGGAACATGGCCAGGTGAGTTTAGTTTCCCATGGAAAAGGGCCACCGTTCGTGTCCACCACCCTCATCCGGCCACCTCGGCTTCGGCCTGCAAAAATGCCGTGATATTCAAGATTTCTCCCAGATGCAAGATGCCACATTTTGGAACTCGGGCTGCTTTTGGAGTGCCAAATGTCTCCCACAATCTGACACCAGGAACATGGCCAGGTGAGGTTTAGTTTCCAATGGAAAAGGGCCACTGTTCGTGTCCACCACCCTCATCCGGCCACCTCGGCTTCGGCCTGCAAAAATGCCGTGATATTCAAGATTTCTCCCAGATGTAAGATGCCACATTTGGAACTCGGGCTGCTTTGGAGTGCCAAATGTCTCCCACAATCTGACACCAGGAACATGGCCAGGTGAGTTAGTTTCCCATGGAAAAGGGCCGCCGTTCGTGTCCACCACCCTCATCCGGCCACCTCGGCTTCGGCCTGCAAAAATGCCGTGATATTCAAGATTTCTCCCAGATGCAAGATGCCACATTTGGAACTCGGGCTGCTTTTGGAGTGCCAAATGTCTCCCACAATCTGACACCAGGAACATGGCCAGGTGAGTTTAGTTTCCCATGGAAAAGGGCCGCCGTTCGTGTCCACCACCCTCATCCGGCACCTCGGCTTCGGCCTGCAAAAATGCCGTGATATTCAAGATTTCTCCCAGATGCAAGATGCCACATTTTGGAACTCGGCTGCTTTTGGAGTGCCAAATGTCTCCCACAATCTGACACCAGGAACATGGCCAGGTGAGTTTAGTTTCCCATGGAAAAGGGCCACCGTTCGTGTCCACCACCCTCATCTGGCCACCTCGGCTTCGGCCTGCAAAAATGCCGTGATATTCAAGATTTCTCCCAGATGCAAGATGCCACATTTTGGAACTCGGGCTGCTTTTGGAGTGCCAAATGTCTCCCACAATCTGACACCAGGAACATGGCCAGGTGAGTTTAGTTTCCCATGGAAAAGGGCCACCGTTCGTGTCCACCACCTCATCCGGCCACCTCGGCTTCGGCCTGCAAAAATGCCGTGATATTCAAGATTTCTCCCAGATGCAAGATGCCACATTTTGGAACTCGGGCTGCTTTTGGAGTGCCAAATGTCTCCCACAATCTGACACCAGGAACATGGCCAGGTGAGTTTAGTTTTCCCATGGGAAAAGGGCCACCGTTCGTGTCCACCACCCTCATCCGGCCACCTCGGCTTCGGCCCGCAAAAATGCCGTGATATTCAAGATTTCTCCCAGATGCAAGATGCCACATTTTGGAACTCGGGCTGCCTTTGGAGTGCCAAATGTCTCCCACAATCTGACACCAGGTACATGGCCAGGTGAGTTTAGTTTCCCATGGAAAAGGGCCGCCGTTCGTGTCCACCACCCTCATCCGGCCACCTCGGCTTCGGCCTGCAAAAATGCCGTGATATTCAAGATTTCTCCCAGATGCAAGATGCCACATTTTGGAACTCGGGCTGCCTTTGGAGTGCCAAATGTCTCCCACAATCTGACACCAGGAACATGGCCAGGTGAGTTTAGTTTCCCATGGAAAGGGCCACCGTTCGTGTCCACCACCCTCATCCGGCCACCTCAGCTTCGGCCTGCAAAAATGCCGTGATATTCAAGATTTCTCCCAGATGCAAGGATGCCACATTTTGGAACTCGGGCTGCTTTTGGAGTGCCAATGTCTCCCACAATCTGACACCAGGAACATGGCCAGGTGAGTTTAGTTTCCCATGGAAAAGGGCCACCGTTCGTGTCCACCACCCTCATCCGGCCACCTCGGCTTCGGCCTGCAAAAATGCCGTGATATTCAAGATTTCTCCCAGATGCAAGATGCCACATTTTGGAACTCGAGCTGCTTTTGGAGTGCCAAATGTCTCCCACAATCTGACACCAGGAACATGGCCAGGTGAGTTTAGTTTCCCATGGAAAAGGGCCGCCGTTCGTGTCCACCACCCTCATCCGGCCACCTCGGCTTCGGCCTGCAAAAATGCCGTGATATTCAAGATTTCTTCCCAGATGCAAGATGCCACATTTTGGAACTCGGGCTGCTTTTGGAGTGCCAAATGTCTCCCACAATCTGACACCAGGAACATGGCCAGGTGAGTTTAGTTTCCCATGGAAAAGGGCCACCGTTCGTGTCCACCACCCTCATCCGGCCACCTCGGCTTCGGCCTGCAAAAATGCCGTGATATTCAAGATTTCTCCAGATGCAAGATGCCACATTTTGGAACTCGGGCTGCTTTTGGAGTGCCAAATGTCTCCCACAATCTGACACCAGGAACATGGCCAGGTGAGTTTAGTTTCCCATGGAAAAGGGCCACCGTTCGTGTCCACCACCCTCATCTGGCCACCTCGGCTTCGGCCTGCAAAAATGCCGTGATATTCAAGATTTCTCCCAGATGCAAGATGCCACATTTTGGAACTCGGGCTGCTTTTGGAGTGCCAAATGTCTCCCACAATCTGACACCAGGAACATGGCCAGGTGAGTTTAGTTTCCCATGGAAAAGGGCCACCGTTCGTGTCCACCACCCTCATCCGGCCACCTCGGCTTCGGCCTGCAAAAATGCCGTGATATTCAAGATTTCTCCCAGATGCAAGATGCCACATTTTGGAACTCGGGCTGCTTTTGGAGTGCCAAATGTCTCCCACAATCTGACACCAGGAACATGGCCAGGTGAGTTTAGTTTCCCATGGAAAAGGGCCACCGTTCGTGTCCACCACCCTCATCCGGCCACCTCGGCTTCGGCCTGCAAAAATGCCGTGATATTCAAGATTTCTCCCAGATGCAAGATACCACATTTTGGAACTCGGGCTGCTTTTGGAGTGCCAAATGTCTCCCACAATCTGACACCAGGACATGGCCAGGTGAGTTTAGTTTCCCATGGGAAAAGGGCCACCGTTCGTGTCCACCACCCTCATCCGGCCACCTCGGCTTCGGCCTGCAAAAATGCCGTGATATTCAAGATTTCTCCCAGATGCAAGATGCCACATTTTGGAACTCGGGCTGCTTTTGGAGTGCCAAATGTCTCCCACAATCTGACACCAGGAACATGGCCAGGTGAGTTTAGTTTCCCATGGAAAAGGGCCGCCGTTCGTGTCCACCACCCTCATCCGGCCACCTCGGCTTCGGCCTGCAAAAATGCCGTGATATTCAAGATTTCTCCAGATGCAAGATGCCACATTTTGGAACTCGGGCTGCTTTTGGAGTGCAAATGTCTCCCACAATCTGACACCAGGAACATGGCCAGGTGAGTTTAGTTTCCCATGGAAAAGGGCCACCGTTCGTGTCCACCACCCTCATCCGGCCACCTCGGCTTCGGCCTGCAAAAATGCCGTGATATTCAAGATTTCTCCCAGATGCAAGATGCCACATTTTGGAACTCGGGCTGCTTTTGGAGTGCCAAATGTCTCCACAATCTGACACCAGGAACATGGCCAGGTGAGTTTAGTTTCCCATGGAAAAGGGCCACCGTTCGTGTCCACCACCCTCATCCGGCCACCTCGGCTTCGGCCTGCAAAAATGCCGTGATATTCAAGATTTCTCCCAGATGCAAGATGCCACATTTTGGAACTCGGGCTGCTTTTGGAGTGCCAAATGTCTCCCACAATCTGACACCAGGAACATGGCCAGGTGAGTTTAGTTTCCATGGAAAAGGGCCACCGTTCGTGTCCACCACCCTCATCCGGCCACCTCGGCTTCGGCCTGCAAAAATGCCGTGATATTCAAGATTTCTCCCAGATGCAAGATGCCACATTTTGGAACTCGGGCTGCTTTTGGAGTGCCAAATGTCTCCACAATCTGACACCAGGAACATGGCCAGGTGAGTTTAGTTTCCATGGAAAAGGGCCACCGTTCGTGTCCACCACCCTCATCCGGCCACCTCGGCTTTGCCTGCAAAAATGCGTGATATTCAAGATTTCTCCCAGATGCAAGATGCCACATTTTGGAACTCGGCTGCTTTTGGAGTGCCAAATGTCTCCCACAATCTGACACCAGGAACATGGCCAGGTGAGTTTAGTTTTCCCATGGAAAAGGGCCACCGTTCGTGTCCACCACCCTCATCCGGCCACCTCGGCTTCGGCCTGCAAAAATGCCGTGATATTCAAGATTTCTCCCAGATGCAAGATGCCACATTTTGGAACTCGGGCTGCTTTTGGAGTGCCAAATGTCTCCACAATCTGACACCAGGACATGGCCAGGTGAGTTTAGTTTCCATGGAAAAGGGCCACCGTTCGTGTCCACCACCCTCATCCGGCCACCTCGGCTTCGGCCTGCAAAAATGCGTGATATTCAAGATTTCTCCCAGATGCAAGATGCCACATTTTGGAACTCGGGCTGCTTTTGAGTGCCAAATGTCTCCCACAATCTGACACCAGGAACATGGCCAGGTGAGTTTAGTTTCCCATGGAAAAGGGCCGCCGTTCGTGTCCACCACCCTCATCCGGCCACCTCGGCTTCGGCCTGCAAAAATGCCGTGATATTCAAGATTTCTCCAGATGCAAGATGCCACATTTTCGGAACTCGGGCTGCTTTTGGAGTGCCAAATGTCTCCCACAATCTGACACCAGGAACATGGCCAGGTGAGTTTAGTTTCCAATGGAAAAGGGCCACCGTTCGTGTCCACCACCCTCATCCGGCCACCTCGGCTTCGGCCTGCAAAAATACCGTGATATTCAAGATTTCTCCCAGATGCAAGATGCCACATTTTGGAACTCGGGCTGCTTTGGAGTGCCAAATGTCTCCCACAATCTGACACCAGGAACATGGCCAGGTGAGTTTAGTTTCCCATGGAAAAGGGCCACCGTTCGTGTCCACCACCCTCATCCGGCCACCTCGGCTTCGGCCTGCAAAAATGCCGTGATATTCAAGATTTCTCCCAGATGCAAGATGCCACATTTGGAACTCGGGCTGCTTTCGGAGTGCCAAATGTCTCCCACAATCTGACACCAGGAACATGGCCAGGTGAGTTTAGTTTCCCATGGAAAAGGGCCGCCGTTCGTGTCCACCACCCTCATCCGGCCACCTCGGCTTCGGCCTGCAAAAATGCCGTGATATTCAAGATTTCTCCCAGATGCAAGATGCCACATTTTGGAACTCGGGCTGCTTTTGGAGTGCCAAATGTCTCCCACAATCTGACACCAGGAACATGGCCAGGTGAGTTTAGTTTCCCATGGAAAAGGGCCACCGTTCGTGTCCACCACCCTCATCCGGCCACCTCGGCTTCGGCCTGCAAAAATGCCGTGATATTCAAGATTTCTCCCAGATGCAAGATGCCACATTTTGGAACTCGGGCTGCTTTGGAGTGCCAAATGTCTCCCACAATCTGACACCAGGAACATGGCCAGGTGAGTTTAGTTTCCAATGGAAAAGGGCCACCGTTCGTGTCCACCACCCTCATCCGGCCACCTCGGCTTCGGCCTGCAAAAATGCCGTGATATTCAAGATTTCTCCCAGATGTAAGATGCCACATTTTGGAACTCGGGCTGCTTTTGGAGTGCCAAATGTCTCCCACAATCTGACACCAGGAACATGGCCAGGTGAGTTTTAGTTTCCCATGGAAAAGGGCCGCCGTTCGTGTCCACCACCCTCATCCGGCCACCTCGGCTTCGGCCTGCAAAAAATGCCGTGATATTCAAGATTTCTCCCAGATGCAAGATGCCACATTTTGGAACTCGGGCTGCTTTTGGAGTGCCAAATGTCTCCCACAATCTGACACCAGGAACATGCCAGGTGAGTTTAGTTTCCCATGGAAAAGGGCCGCCGTTCGTGTCCACCACCCTCATCCGGCCACCTCGGCTTCGGCCTGCAAAAATGCCGTGATATTCAAGATTTCTCCCAGATGCAAGATGCCACATTTTGGAACTCGGGCTGCTTTTGGAGTGCCAAATGTCTCCCACAATCTGACACCAGGAACATGGCCAGGTGAGTTTAGTTTCCCATGGAAAAGGGCCACCGTTCGTGTCCACCACCCTCATCCGGCCACCTCGGCATCGGCCCACAAAAATGCCGTGATATCAAGATTTCTCCCAGATGCAAGATGCCACATTTTGGAACTCGGGCTGCCTTTGGAGTGCCAAATGTCTCCCACAATCTGACACCAGGAACATGGCCAGGTGAGTTTAGTTTCCCATGGAAAAGGGCCGCCGTTCGTGTCCACCACCCTCATCCGGCCACCTCGGCTTCGGCCTGCAAAAATGCCGTGATATTCAAGATTTCTCCCAGATGCAAGATGCCACATTTTGGAACTCGGGCTGCCTTTGGAGTGCCAAATGTCTCCCACAATCTGACACCAGGAACATGGCCAGGTGAGTTTAGTTTCCCATGGAAAAGGGCCACCGTTCGTGTCCACCACCCTCATCCGGCCACCTCGGCTTCGGCCTGCAAAAATGCCGTGATATTCAAGATTTCTCCCAGATGCAAGATGCCACATTTTGGAACTCGGGCTGCCTTTGGAGTGCCAAATGTCTCCCACAATCTGACACCAGGAACATGGCCAGGTGAGTTTAGTTTCCCATGGAAAAGGGCCACCGTTCGTGTCCACCACCCTCATCCGGCCACCTCGGCTTCGGCCTGCAAAAATGCCGTGATATTCAAGATTTCTCCCAGATGCAAGATGCCACATTTTGGAACTCGGGCTGCTTTTGGAGTGCCAAATGTCTCCCACAATCTGACACCAGGAACATGGCCAGGTGAGTTTAGTTTCCCATGGAAAAGGGCCGCCGTTCGTGTCCACCACCCTCATCCGGCCACCTCGGCTTCGGCCTGCAAAAATGCCGTGATATTCAAGATTTCTCCCAGATGCAAGATGCCACATTTTGGAACTCGGCTGCTTTTTGGAGTGCCAAATGTCTCCCACAATCTGACACCAGGAACATGGCCAGGTGAGTTTAGTTTCCCATGGAAAAGGGCCACCGTTCGGTCCACACCCTCATCCGGCCACCTCGGCTTCGGCCTGCAAAAATGCCGTGATATTCAAGATTTCTCCCAGATGCAAGATGCCACATTTTGGAACTCGGGCTGCTTTTGGAGTGCCAAATGTCTCCCACAATCTGACATCAGGAACATGGCCAGGTGAGTTTAGTTTCCCATGGAAAAGGGCCACCGTTCGTGTCCACCACCCTCATCCGGCCACCTCGGCTTCGGCCTGCAAAAATGCCGTGATATTCAAGATTTCTCCCAGATGCAAGATGCCACATTTTGGAACTCGGGCTGCTTTTGGAGTGCCAAATGTCTCCCACAATCTGACACCAGGAACATGGCCAGGTGAGTTTAGTTTCCCATGGAAAAGGGCCACCGTTCGTGTCCACCACCCTCATCCGGCCACCTCGGCTTCGGCCTGCAAAAATGCCGTGATATTCAAGATTTCTCCCAGATGCAAGATGCACATTTTGGAACTCGGGCTGCCTTTGGAGTGCCAAATGTCTCCCACAATCTGACACCAGGAACATGGCCAGGTGAGTTTAGTTTCCCATGGAAAAGGGCCACCGTTCGTGTCCACCACCCTCATCCGGCCACCTCGGCTTCGGCCTGCAAAAATGCCGTGATATTCAAGATTTCTCCCAGATGCACGATGCCACATTTTGGAACTCGGACTGCCTTTGGAGTGCCAAATGTCTCCCACAATCTGACACCAGGAACATGGCCAGGTGAGTTTAGTTTCCCATGGAAAAGGGCCACCGTTCGTGTCCACCACCCTCATCCGGCCACCTCGGCTTCGGCCTGCAAAAATGCCGTGATATTCAAGATTTCTCCAGATGCAAGATGCCACATTTTGGAACTCGGGCTGCTTTTGGAGTGCCAAATGTCTCCCACAATCTGACACCAGGAACATGGCCAGGTGAGTTTAGTTTCCCATGGAAAAGGGCCACCGTTCGTGTCCACCACCCTCATCCGGCCACCTCGGCTTCGGCCTGCAAAAATGCCGTGATATTCAAGATTTCTCCCAGATGCAAGATGCCACATTTGGAACTCGGGCTGCTTTTGGAGTGCCAAATGTCTCCCACAATCTGACACCAGGAACATGGCCAGGTGAGTTTAGTTTCCCATGGAAAAGGGCCACCGTTCGTGTCCACCACCCTCATCCGGCCACCTCGGCTTCGGCCTGCAAAATGCCGTGATATTCAAGATTTCTCCCAGATGCAAGATGCCCACATTTT
Source organism: Prinia subflava (assembly GCF_021018805.1). Classification (NCBI taxonomy): domain Eukaryota; kingdom Metazoa; phylum Chordata; class Aves; order Passeriformes; family Cisticolidae; genus Prinia; species Prinia subflava. The sequence continues at coordinate 48,223 of NW_026960698.1, read as the reverse complement.
GGAACTCGGGCTGCTTTTGGAGTGCCAAATGTCTCCACAATCTGACACCAGGAACATGGCCAGGTGAGTTTAGTTTCCCATGGAAAAGGGCCACCGTTCGTGTCCACCACCCTCATCCGGCCACCTCGGCTTCGGCCTGCAAAAAATGCCGTGATATTCAAGATTTCTCCCAGATGCAAGATGCCACATTTTGGAACTCGGGCTGCTTTTGGAGTGCCAAATGTCTCCCACAATCTGACACCAGGAACATGCCAGGTGAGTTTAGTTTCCCATGGAAAAGGGCCACCGTTCGTGTCCACCACCCTCATCCGGCCACCTCGGCTTCGGCCTGCAAAAATGCCGTGATATTCAAGATTTCTCCCAGATGCAAGATGCCACATTTTGGAACTCGGGCTGCTTTTGGAGTGCCAAATGTCTCCCACAATCTGACACCAGGAACATGGCCAGGTGAGTTATTTTCCCATGGAAAAGGGCCACCGTTCGTGTCCACCACCCTCATCCGGCCACCTCGGCTTCGGCCTGCAAAAATGCCGTGATATTCAAGATTTCTCCCAGATGCAAGATGCCACATTTTGGAACTCGGGCTGCTTTTGGAGTGCCACGATGTCTCCACAATCTGACACCAGGAACATGGCCAGGTGAGTTTAATTTCCCATGGAAAAGGGCCACCGTTCGTGTCCACCACCCTCATCCGGCCACCTCGGCTTCGGCCTGCAAAAATGCCGTGATATTCAAGATTTCTCCCAGATGCAAGATGCCACATTTTGGAACTCGGGCTGCTTTTGGAGTGCCAAATGTCTCCACAATCTGACACAGGAACATGGCCAGGTGAGTTTAGTTTCCCATGGAAAAGGGCCACCGTTCGTGTCCACCACCCTCATCCGGCCACCTCGGCTTCGGCCTGCAAAAATGCCGTGATATTCAAGATTTCTCCCAGATGCAAGATGCCACATTTTGGAACTCGGCTGCTTTTGGAGTGCCAAATGTCTCCCACAATCTGACACCAGGAACATGGCCAGGTGAGTTTAGTTTCCCATGGAAAAGGGCCACCGTTCTGTGTCCACCACCCTCATCCGGCCACCTCGCTTCGGCCTGCAAAAATGCCGTGATATTCAAGATTTCTCCCAGATGCAAGATGCCACATTTTGGAACTCGGCTGCCTTTGGAGTGCCAAATGTCTCCCACAATCTGACACCAGGAACATGGCCAGGTGAGTTTAATTTCCCATGGAAAAGGGCCTCCGTTCGTGTCCACCACCCTCATCCGGCCACCTCGGCTTCGGCCCTGCAAAAATGCCGTGATATTCAAGATTTCTCCCAGATGCAAGATGCCACATTTTGGAACTCGGGCTGCTTTTGGAGTGCCAAATGTCTCCCACAATCTGACACCAGGAACATGGCCAGGTGAGTTTAGTTTCCCATGGAAAAGGGCCGCCGTTCGTGTCCACCACCCTCATCCGGCCACCTGCTTCGGCCTGCAAAAATGCCGTGATATTCAAGATTTCTCCCAGATGCAAGATGCCACATTTTGGAACTCGGGCTGCTTTTGGAGTGCCAAATGTCTCCCACAATCTGACACCAGGAACATGGCCAGGTGAGTTTAGTTTCCCATGGAAAAGGGCCACCGTTCGTGTCCACCACCCTCATCCGGCCACCTCGGCTTCGGCCTGCAAAAATGCCGTGATATTCAAGATTTCTCCCAGATGCAAGATGCCACATTTTGGAACTCGGGCTGCTTTTGGAGTGCCAAATGTCTCCCACAATCTGACACCAGGAACATGGCCAGGTGAGTTTAGTTTCCCATGGAAAAGGGCCACCGTTCGTGTCCACCACCCTCATCCGGCCACCTCGGCTTCGGCCTGCAAAAATGCCGTGATATTCAAGATTTCTCCCAGATGCAAGATGCCACATTTTGGAACTCGGGCTGCTTTTGGAGTGCCAAATGTCTCCCACAATCTGACACCAGGAACATGGCCAGGTGAGTTTAGTTTCCCATGGAAAAGGGCCACCGTTCGTGTCCACCACCCTCATCCGGCCACCTCGGCTTCGGCCTGCAAAAATGCCGTGATATTCAAGATTTCTCCCAGATGCAAGATGCCACATTTTGGAACTCGGGCTGCTTTTGGAGTGCCAAATGTCTCCCACAATCTGACACCAGGAACATGGCCAGGTGAGTTTAGTTTCCCATGGAAAAGGGCCGCCGTTCGTGTCCACCACCCTCATCCGGCCACCTCGGCTTCGGCCTGCAAAAATGCCGTGATATTCAAGATTTCTCCCAGATGCAAGATGCCACATTTTGGAACTCGGGCTGCTTTTGGAGTGCCAAATGTCTCCCACAATCTGACACCAGGAACATGGCCAGGTGAGTTTAGTTTCCCATGGAAAAGGGCCACCGTTCGTGTCCACCACCCTCATCCGGCCACCTCGGCTTCGGCCTGCAAAAATGCCGTGATATTCAAGATTTCTCCCAGATGCAAGATGCCACATTTTGGAACTCGGGCTGCTTTTGGAGTGCCAAATGTCTCCCACAATCTGACACCAGGAACATGGCCAGGTGAGTTTAGTTTCCCATGGAAAAGGGCCACCGTTCGTGTCCACCACCCTCATCCGGCCACCTCGGCTTCGGCCTGCAAAAATGCCGTGATATTCAAGATTTCTCACAGATGCAAGATGCCACATTTTGGAACTCGGGCTGCTTTTGGAGTGCCAAATGTCTCCCACAATCTGACACCAGGAACATGGCCAGGTGAGTTTAGTTTCCCATGGAAAAGGGCCGCCGTTCGTGTCCACCACCCTCATCCGGCCACCTCGGCTTCGGCCTGCAAAAATGCCGTGATATTCAAGATTTCTCCCAGATGCAAGATGCCACATTTTGGAACTCGGGCTGCTTTTGGAGTGCCAAATGTCTCCCACAATCTGACACCAGGAACATGGCCAGGTGAGTTTAGTTTCCCATGGAAAAGGGCCACCGTTCGTGTCCACCACCCTCATCCGGCCACCTCGGCTTCGGCCTGCAAAAATGCCGTGATATTCAAGATTTCTCCCAGATGCAAGATGCCACATTTTGGAACTCGGGCTGCTTTTGGAGTGCCAAATGTCTCCCACAATCTGACACCAGGAACATGGCCAGGTGAGTTTAGTTTCCCATGGAAAAGGGCCACCGTTCGTGTCCACCACCCTCATCCGGCCACCTCGGCTTCGGCCTGCAAAAATGCCGTGATATTCAAGATTTCTCCCAGATGCAAGATGCCACATTTTGGAACTCGGGCTGCTTTTGGAGTGCCAAATGTCTCCCACAATCTGACACCAGGAACATGGCCAGGTGAGTTTAGTTTCCCATGGAAAAGGGCCACCGTTCGTGTCCACCACCCTCATCCGGCCACCTCGGCTTCGGCCTGCAAAAATGCCGTGATATTCAAGATTTCTCCCAGATGCAAGATGCCACATTTTGGAACTCGGGCTGCTTTTGGAGTGCCAAATGTCTCCCACAATCTGACACCAGGAACATGGCCAGGTGAGTTTAGTTTCCCATGGAAAAGGGCCACCGTTCGTGTCCACCACCCTCATCCGGCCACCTCGGCTTCGGCCTGCAAAAATGCCGTGATATTCAAGATTTCTCCCAGATGCAAGATGCCACATTTTGGAACTCGGGCTGCCTTTGGAGTGCCAAATGTCTCCCACAATCTGACACCAGGAACATGGCCAGGTGAGTTTAGTTTCCCATGGAAAAGGGCCACCGTTCGTGTCCACCACCCTCATCCGGCCACCTCGGCTTCGGCCTGCAAAAATGCCGTGATATTCAAGATTTCTCCCAGATGCACGATGCCACATTTTGGAACTCGGACTGCCTTTGGAGTGCCAAATGTCTCCCACAATCTGACACCAGGAACATGGCCAGGTGAGTTTAGTTTCCCATGGAAAAGGGCCACCGTTCGTGTCCACCACCCTCATCCGGCCACCTCGGCTTCGGCCTGCAAAAACGCCGTGATATTCAAGATTTCTCCCAGATGCAAGATGCCACATTTTGGAACTCGGGCTGCTTTTGGAGTGCCAAATGTCTCCCACAATCTGACACCAGGAACATGGCCAGGTGAGTTTAGTTTCCCATGGAAAAGGGCCGCCGTTCGTGTCCACCACCCTCATCCGGCCACCTCGGCTTCGGCCTGCAAAAATGCCGTGATATTCAAGATTTCTCCCAGATGCAAGATGCCACATTTTGGAACTCGGGCTGCCTTTGGAGTGCCAAATGTCTCCCACAATCTGACACCAGGAACATGGCCAGGTGAGTTTAGTTTCCCATGGAAAAGGGCCGCCGTTCGTGTCCACCACCCTCATCCGGCCACCTCGGCTTCGGCCTGCAAAAATGCCGTGATATTCGAGATTTCTCCCAGATGCAAGATGCCACATTTTGGAACTCGGGCTGCTTTTGGAGTGCCAAATGTCTCCCACAATCTGACACCAGGAACATGGCCAGGTGAGTTTAGTTTCCCATGGAAAAGGGCCACCGTTCGTGTCCACCACCCTCATCCGGCCACCTCGGCTTCGGCCTGCAAAAATGCCGTGATATTCGAGATTTCTCCCAGATGCAAGATGCCACATTTTGGAACTCGGGCTGCTTTTGGAGTGCCAAATGTCTCCCACAATCTGACACCAGGAACATGGCCAGGTGAGTTTAGTTTCCCATGGAAAAGGGCCACCGTTCGTGTCCACCACCCTCATCCGGCCACCTCGGCTTCGGCCTGCAAAAATGCCGTGATATTCAAGATTTCTCCCAGATGCAAGATGCCACATTTTGGAACTCGGGCTGCTTTTGGAGTGCCAAATGTCTCCCACAATCTGACACCAGGAACATGGCCAGGTGAGTTTAGTTTCCCATGGAAAAGGGCCACCGTTCGTGTCCACCACCCTCATCCGGCCACCTCGGCTTCGGCCTGCAAAAATGCCGTGATATTCAAGATTTCTCCCAGATGCAAGATGCCACATTTTGGAACTCGGGCTGCTTTTGGAGTGCCAAATGTCTCCCACAATCTGACACCAGGAACATGGCCAGGTGAGTTTAGTTTCCCATGGAAAAGGGCCACCGTTCGTGTCCACCACCCTCATCCGGCCACCTCGGCTTCGGCCTGCAAAAATGCCGTGATATTCAAGATTTCTCCCAGATGCAAGATGCCACATTTTGGAACTCGGGCTGCCTTTGGAGTGCCAAATGTCTCCCACAATCTGACACCAGGAACATGGCCAGGTGAGTTTAGTTTCCCATGGAAAAGGGCCACCGTTCGTGTCCACCACCCTCATCTGGCCACCTCGGCTTCGGCCTGCAAAAATGCCGTGATATTCAAGATTTCTCCCAGACGCACGATGCCACATTTTGGAACTCGGACTGCCTTTGGAGTGCCAAATGTCTCCCACAATCTGACACCAGGAACATGGCCAGGTGAGTTTAGTTTCCCATGGAAAAGGGCCACCGTTCGTGTCCATCACCCTCATCCGGCCACCTCGGCTTCGGCCTGCAAAAATGCCGTGATATTCAAGATTTCTCCCAGATGCAAGATGCCACATTTTGGAACTCGGGCTGCTTTTGGAGTGCCAAATGTCTCCCACAATCTGACACCAGGAACATGGCCAGGTGAGTTTAGTTTCCCATGGAAAAGGGCCGCCGTTCGTGTCCACCACCCTCATCCGGCCACCTCGGCTTCGGCCTGCAAAAATGCCGTGATATTCAAGATTTCTCCCAGATGCAAGATGCCACATTTTGGAACTCGGGCTGCTTTTGGAGTGCCAAATGTCTCCCACAATCTGACACCAGGAACATGGCCAGGTGAGTTTAGTTTCCCATGGAAAAGGGCCGCCGTTCTTGTCCACCACCCTCATCCGGCCACCTCGGCTTCGGCCTGCAAAAATGCCGTGATATTCAAGATTTCTCCCAGATGCAAGATGCTACATTTTGGAACTCGGGCTGCCTTTGGAGTGCCAAATGTCTCCCACAATCTGACACCAGGAACATGGCCAGGTGAGTTTAGTTTCCCATGGAAAAGGGCCACCGTTCGTGTCCACCACCCTCATCCGGCCACCTCGGCTTCGGCCTGCAAAAATGCCGTGATATTCAAGATTTCTCCCAGATGCAAGATGCCACATTTTGGAACTCGGGCTGCTTTTGGAGTGCCAAATGTCTCCCACAATCTGACACCAGGAACATGGCCAGGTGAGTTTAGTTTCCCATGGAAAAGGGCCACCGTTCGTGTCCACCACCCTCATCCGGCCACCTCGGCTTCGGCCTGCAAAAAATGCCGTGATATTCAAGATTTCTCCCAGATGCAAGATGCCACATTTTGGAACTCGGGCTGCTTTTGGAGTGCCAAATGTCTCCCACAATCTGACACCAGGAACATGGCCAGGTGAGTTTAGTTTCCCATGGAAAAGGGCCACCGTTCGTGTCCACCACCCTCATCCGGCCACCTCGGCTTCGGCCTGCAAAAATGCCGTGATATTCAAGATTTCTCCCAGATGCAAGATGCCACATTTTGGAACTCGGGCTGCTTTTGGAGTGCCAAATGTCTCCCACAATCTGACACCAGGAACATGGCCAGGTGAGTTTAGTTTCCCATGGAAAAGGGCCACCGTTCGTGTCCACCACCCTCATCCGGCCACCTCGGCTTCGGCCTGCAAAAATGCCGTGATATTCAAGATTTCTCCCAGATGCAAGATGCCACATTTTGGAACTCGGGCTGCTTTTGGAGTGCCACATGTCTCCCACAATCTGACACCAGGAACATGGCCAGGTGAGTTTAATTTCCCATGGAAAAGGGCCACCGTTCGTGTCCACCACCCTCATCCGGCCACCTCGGCTTCGGCCTGCAAAAATGCCGTGATATTCAAGATTTCTCCCAGATGCAAGATGCCACATTTTGGAACTCGGGCTGCTTTTGGAGTGCCACATGTCTCCCACAATCTGACACCAGGAACATGGCCAGGTGAGTTTAGTTTCCCATGGAAAAGGGCCACCGTTCGTGTCCACCACCCTCATCCGGCCACCTCGGCTTCGGCCTGCAAAAATGCCGTGATATTCAAGATTTCTCCCAGATGCAAGATGCCACATTTTGGAACTCGGGCTGCTTTTGGAGTGCCAAATGTCTCCCACAATCTGACACCAGGAACATGGCCAGGTGAGTTTAGTTTCCCATGGAAAAGGGCCACCGTTCGTGTCCACCACCCTCATCCGGCCACCTCGGCTTCGGCCTGCAAAAATGCCGTGATATTCAAGATTTCTCCCAGATGCAAGATGCCACATTTTGGAACTCGGGCTGCTTTTGGAGTGCCAAATGTCTCCCACAATCTGACACCAGGAACATGGCCAGGTGAGTTTAGTTTCCCATGGAAAAGGGCCACCGTTCGTGTCCACCACCCTCATCCGGCCACCTCGGTTTCGGCCTGCAAAAATGCCGTGATATTCAAGATTTCTCCCAGATGCAAGATGCCACATTTTGGAACTCGGGCTGCTTTTGGAGTGCCAAATGTCTCCCACAATCTGACATCAGGAACATGGCCAGGTGAGTTTAGTTTCCCATGGAAAAGGGCCACCGTTCGTGTCCACCACCCTCATCCGGCCACCTCGGCTTCGGCCTGCAAAAATGCCGTGATATTCAAGATTTCTCCCAGATGCAAGATGCCACATTTTGGAACTCGGGCTGCCTTTGGAGTGCCAAATGTCTCCCACAATCTGACACCAGGAACATGGCCAGGTGAGTTTAATTTCCCATGGAAAAGGGCCTCCGTTCGTGTCCACCACCCTCATCCGGCCACCTCGGCTTCGGCCTGCAAAAATGCCGTGATATTCAAGATTTCTCCCAGATGCAAGATGCCACATTTTGGAACTCGGGCTGCTTTTGGAGTGCCAAATGTCTCCCACAATCTGACACCAGGAACATGGCCAGGTGAGTTTAGTTTCCCATGGAAAAGGGCCACCGTTCGTGTCCACCACCCTCATCCGGCCACCTCGGCTTCGGCCTGCAAAAATGCCGTGATATTCAAGATTTCTCCCAGATGCAAGATGCCACATTTTGGAACTCGGGCTGCTTTTGGAGTGCCAAATGTCTCCCACAATCTGACACCAGGAACATGGCCAGGTGAGTTTAGTTTCCCATGGAAAAGGGCCACCGTTCGTGTCCACCACCCTCATCCGGCCACCTCGGCTTCGGCCTGCAAAAATGCCGTGATATTCAAGATT
>NW_026960698.1:0-32500 GCF_021018805.1 Prinia subflava | reverse complement strand
GGCCACCTCGGCTTCGGCCTGCAAAAATGCCGTGATATCAAGATTTCTCCCAGATGCAAGATGCCACATTTTGGAACTCGGGCTGCTTTTGGAGTGCCAAATGTCTCCCACAATCTGACACCAGGAACATGGCCAGGTGAGTTTAGTTTCCCATGGAAAAGGGCCACCGTTCGTGTCCACCACCCTCATCCGGCCACCTCGGCTTCGGCCTGCAAAAATGCCGTGATATTCAAGATTTCTCCCAGATGCAAGATGCCACATTTTGGAACTCGGGCTGCCTTTGGAGTGCCAAATGTCTCCCACAATCTGACACCAGGAACATGGCCAGGTGAGTTTAGTTTCCCATGGAAAAGGGCCACCGTTCGTGTCCACCACCCTCATCCGGCCACCTCGGCTTCGGCCTGCAAAAATGCCGTGATATTCAAGATTTCTCCCAGATGCAAGATGCCACATTTTGGAACTCGGGCTGCTTTTGGAGTGCCAAATGTCTCCCACAATCTGACACCAGGAACATGGCCAGGTGAGTTTAGTTTCCCATGGAAAAGGGCCACCGTTCGTGTCCACCACCCTCATCCGGCCACCTCGGCTTCGGCCTGCAAAAATGCCGTGATATTCAAGATTTCTCCCAGATGCAAGATGCCACATTTTGGAACTCGGGCTGCTTTTGGAGTGCCAAATGTCTCCACAATCTGACACCAGGAACATGGCCAGGTGAGTTTAGTTTCCCATGGAAAAGGGCCATTGTTCGTGTCCACCACCCTCATCCGGCCACCTCGGCTTCGGCCTGCAAAAATGCCGTGATATCAAGATTTCTCCCAGATGCAAGATGCCACATTTTGGAACTCGGGCTGCTTTTGGAGTGCCAAATGTCTCCCACAATCTGACACCAGGAACATGGCCAGGTGAGTTTAGTTTCCCATGGAAAAGGGCCACCGTTCGTGTCCACCACCCTCATCCGGCCACCTCGGCTTCGGCCTGCAAAAATGCCGTGATATTCAAGATTTCTCCCAGATGCAAGATGCCACATTTTGGAACTCGGGCTGCTTTTGGAGTGCCAAATGTCTCCCACAATCTGACACCAGGAACATGGCCAGGTGAGTTTAGTTTCCCATGGAAAAGGGCCGCCGTTCGTGTCCACCACCCTCATCCGGCCACCTCGGCTTCGGCCTGCAAAAATGCCGTGATATTCAAGATTTCTCCCAGATGCAAGATGCCACATTTTGGAACTCGGGCTGCTTTTGGAGTGCCAAATGTCTCCCACAATCTGACACCAGGAACATGGCCAGGTGAGTTTAGTTTCCCATGGAAAAGGGCCACCGTTCGTGTCCACCACCCTCATCCGGCCACCTCGCTTCGGCCTGCAAAAATGCCGTGATATTCAAGATTTCTCCCAGATGCAAGATGCCACATTTTGGAACTCGGGCTGCTTTTGGAGTGCCAAATGTCTCCCACAATCTGACACCAGGAACATGGCCAGGTGAGTTTAGTTTCCCATGGAAAAGGGCCGCCGTTCGTGTCCACCACCCTCATCCGGCCACCTCGGCTTCGGCCTGCAAAAATGCCGTGATATTCAAGATTTCTCCCAGATGCAAGATGCCACATTTTGGAACTCGGGCTGCTTTTGGAGTGCCAAATGTCTCCCACAATCTGACACCAGGAACATGGCCAGGTGAGTTTAGTTTCCCATGGAAAAGGGCCACCGTTCGTGTCCACCACCCTCATCCGGCCACCTCGGCTTCGGCCTGCAAAAATGCCGTGATATTCAAGATTTCTCCCAGATGCAAGATGCCACATTTTGGAACTCGGGGCTGCTTTTGGAGTGCCAAATGTCTCCCACAATCTGACACCAGGAACATGGCCAGGTGAGTTTAGTTTCCCATGGAAAAGGGCCACCGTTCGTGTCCACCACCCTCATCCGGCCACATCGGCTTCGGCCTGCAAAAATGCCGTGATATTCAAGATTTCTCCCAGATGCAAGATGCCACATTTGGAACTCGGGCTGCTTTTGGAGTGCCAAATGTCTCCCACAATCTGACACCAGGAACATGGCCAGGTGAGTTTAGTTTTCCCATGGAAAAAGGGCCGCCGTTCGTGTCCACCACCCTCATCCGGCCACCTCGGCTTCGGCCTGCAAAAATGCCGTGATATTCAAGATTTCTCCCAGATGCAAGATGCCACATTTTGGAACTCGGGCTGCTTTTGGAGTGCCAAATGTCTCCCACAATCTGACACCAGGAACATGGCCACGTGAGTTTAGTTTCCCATGGAAAAGGGCCGCCGTTCGTGTCCACCACCCTCATCCGGCCACCTCGGCTTCGGCCTGCAAAAATGCCGTGATATTCAAGATTTCTCCCAGATGCAAGATGCCACATTTTGGAACTCGGGCTGCTTTGGAGTGCCAAATGTCTCCCACAATCTGACACCAGGAACATGGCCAGGTGAGTTTAGTTTCCCATGGAAAAGGGCCGCCGTTCGTGTCCACCACCCTCATCCGGCCACCTCGGCTTCGGCCTGCAAAAATGCCGTGATATTCAAGATTTCTCCCAGATGCAAGATGCCACATTTTGGAACTCGGGCTGCTTTTGGAGTGCCAAATGTCTCCCACAATCTGACACCAGGAACATGGCCAGGTGAGTTTAGTTTCCCATGGAAAAGGGCCACCGTTCGTGTCCACCACCCTCATCCGGCCACCTCGGCTTCGGCCTGCAAAAATGCCGTGATATTCAAGATTTCTCCCAGATGCAAGATGCCACATTTTGAACTCGGGCTGCTTTTGGGAGTGCCAAATGTCTCCCATCATCTGACACCAGGAACATGGCCAGGTGAGTTTAGTTTCCCATGGAAAAGGGCCACCGTTCGTGTCCACCACCCTCATCCGGCCACCTCGGCTTCGGCCTGCAAAAATGCCGTGATATTCAAGATTTCTCCCAGATGCAAGATGCCACATTTTGGAACTCGGGCTGCTTTTGGAGTGCCAAATGTCTCCCACAATCTGACACCAGGAACATGGCCAGGTGAGTTTAGTTTCCCATGGAAAAGGGCCACCGTTCGTGTCCACCACCCTCATCCGGCCACCTCGGCTTCGGCCTGCAAAATGCCGTGATATTCAAGATTTCTCCCAGATGCAAGATGCCACATTTTGGAACTCGGGCTGCTTTTGGAGTGCCAAATGTCTCCCACAATCTGACACCAGGAACATGGCCAGGTGAGTTTAGTTTCCCATGGAAAAGGGCCACCGTTCGTGTCCACCACCCTCATCCGGCCACCTCGGCTTCGGCCTGCAAAAATGTCGTGATATTCAAGATTTCTCCCAGATGCAAGATGCCATTTTGGAACTCGGGCTGCTTTTGGAGTGCCAAATGTCTCCCACAATCTGACACCAGGAACATGGCCAGGTGAGTTTAGTTTCCCATGGAAAAGGGCCGCCGTTCGTGTCCACCACCCTCATCCGGCCACCTCGGCTTCGGCCTGCAAAAATGCCGTGATATTCAAGATTTCTCCCAGATGCAAGATGCCACATTTTGGAACTCGGGCTGCTTTTGGAGTGCCAAATGTCTCCCACAATCTGACACCAGGAACATGGCCAGGTGAGTTTAGTTTCCATGGAAAAGGGCCGCCGTTCGTGTCCACCACCCTCATCCGGCCACCTCGGCTTCGGCCTGCAAAAATGCCGTGATATTCAAGATTTCTCCCAGATGCAAGATGCCACATTTTGGAACTCGGGCTGCTTTTGGAGTGCCAAATGTCTCCACAATCTGACACCAGGAACATGGCCAGGTGAGTTTAGTTTCCCATGGAAAAGGGCCGCCGTTCGTGTCCACCACCCTCATCCGGCCACCTCGGCTTCGGCCTGCAAAAATGCCGTGATATTCAAGATTCTCCCAGATGCAAGATGCCACATTTTGGAACTCGGGCTGCTTTTGGAGTGCCAAATGTCTCCCACAATCTGACACCAGGAACATGGCCAGGTGAGTTTAGTTTCCCATGGAAAAGGGCCGCCGTTCGTGTCCACCACCCTCATCCGGCCACCTCGGCTTCGGCCTGCAAAAATGCCGTGATATTCAAGATTTCTCCCAGATGCAAGATGCCACATTTTGGAACTCGGGCTGCTTTTGGAGTGCCAAATGTCTCCCACAATCTGACACCAGGAACATGGCCAGGTGAGTTTAGTTTCCCATGGAAAAGGGCCGCCGTTCGTGTCCACCACCCTCATCCGGCCACCTCGGCTTCGGCCTGCAAAAATGCCGTGATATTCAAGATTTCTCCCAGATGCAAGATGCCACATTTTGGAACTCGGGCTGCTTTTGGAGTGCCAAATGTCTCCCACAATCTGACACCAGGAACATGGCCAGGTGAGTTTAGTTTCCCATGGAAAAGGGCCGCCGTTCGTGTCCACCACCCTCATCCGCCACCTCGGCTTCGGCCTGCAAAAATGCTGTGATATTCAAGATTTCTCCCAGATGCAAGATGCCACATTTTGGAACTCGGGCTGCTTTTGGAGTGCCAAATGTCTCCACAATCTGACACCAGGAACATGGCCAGGTGAGTTTAGTTTCCCATGGAAAAGGGCCACCGTTCGTGTCCACCACCCTCATCCGGCCACCTCGGCTTCGGCCTGCAAAAATGCCGTGATAATTCAAGATTTCTCCCAGATGCAAGATGCACATTTTGGAACTCGGGCTGCTTTTGGAGTGCCAAATGTCTCCCACAATCTGACACCAGGAACATGGCCAGGTGAGTTTAGTTTCCCATGGAAAAGGGCCACCGTTCGTGTCCACCACCCTCATCCGGCCACCTCGGCTTCGGCCTGCAAAAATGCCGTGATATTCAAGATTTCTCCCAGATGCAAGATGCCACATTTTGGAACTCGGGCTGCTTTTGGAGTGCCAAATGTCTCCCACAATCTGACACCAGGAACATGGCCAGGTGAGTTTAGTTTCCCATGGAAAAGGGCCACCGTTCGTGTCCACCACCCTCATCCGGCCACCTCGGCTTCGGCCTGCAAAAATGCCGTGATATTCAAGATTTCTCCCAGATGCAAGATGCCACATTTTGGAACTCGGGCTGCTTTTGGAGTGCCAAATGTCTCCCACAATCTGACACCAGGAACATGGCCAGGTGAGTTTAGTTTCCCATGGAAAAGGCCCCCGTTCGTGTCCACCACCCTCATCCGGCCACCTCGGCTTCGGCCTGCAAAAATGCCGTGATATTCAAGATTTCTCCAGATGCAAGATGCCACATTTGGAACTCGGGCTGCTTTTGGTGTGCCAAATGTCTCCACAATCTGACACCAGGAACATGGCCAGGTGAGTTTAGTTTCCCATGGAAAAGGGCCACCGTTCGTGTCCACCACCCTCATCCGGCCACCTCGGCTTCGGCCTGCAAAAATGCCGCGATATTCAAGATTTCTCCCAGATGCAAGATGCCACATTTTGGAACTCGGGCTGCTTTTGGAGTGCCAAATGTCTCCCACAATCTGACACCAGGAACATGGCCAGGTGAGTTTAGTTTCCCATGGGAAAAAGGGCCACCGTTCGTGTCCACCACCCTCATCCGGCCACCTCGGCTTCGGCCTGCAAAAATGCCGTGATATTCAAGATTTCTCCCAGATGCAAGATGCCACATTTGGAACTCGGGCTGCTTTTGGAGTGCCAAATGTCTCCCACAATCTGACACCAGGAACATGGCCAGGTGAGTTTAGTTTCCCATGGAAAAGGGCCGCCGTTCGTGTCCACCACCCTCATCCGGCCACCTCGCCTGCAAAAATGCCGTGATATTCAAGATTTCTCCCAGATGCAAGATGCCACATTTTGGAACTCGGGCTGCTTTTGGAGTGCCAAATGTCTCCCACAATCTGACACCAGGAACATGGCCAGGTGAGTTTAGTTTCCCATGGAAAAGGGCCACCGTTCGTGTCCACCACCCTCATCCGGCCACCTCGGCTTCGGCCTGCAAAAATGCCGTGACATTCAAGATTTCTCCCAGATGCAAGATGCCACATTTTGGAACTCGGGCTGCTTTTGGAGTGCCAAATGTCTCCCACAATCTGACACCAGGAACATGGCCAGGTGAGTTTAGTTTCCCATGGAAAAGGGCCACCGTTCGTGTCCACCACCCTCATCCGGCCACCTCGGCTTCGGCCTGCAAAAATGCCGTGATATTCAAGATTTCTCCCAGATGCAAGATGCCACATTTTGGAACTCGGGCTGCTTTTGGAGTGCCAAATGTCTCCCACAATCTGACACCAGGAACATGGCCAGGTGAGTTTAGTTTCCCATGGAAAAGGGCCACCGTTCGTGTCCACCACCCTCATCCGGCCACCTCGGCTTCGGCCTGCAAAAATGCCGTGATATTCAAGATTTCTCCCAGATGCAAGATGCCACATTTTGGAACTCGGGCTGCTTTTGGAGTGCCAAATGTCTCCCACAATCTGACACCAGGAACATGGCCAGGTGAGTTTAGTTTCCCATGGAAAAGGGCCACCGTTCGTGTCCACCACCCTCATCCGGCCACCTCGGCTTCGGCCTCCAAAAATGCAGTGATATTCAAGATTTCTCCCAGATGCAAGATGCCACATTTTGGAACTCGGGCTGCTTTTGGAGTGCCAAATGTCTCCCACAATCTGACACCAGGAACATGGCCAGGTGAGTTTAGTTTCCCATGGAAAAGGGCCACCGTTCGTGTCCACCACCCTCATCCGGCCACCTCGGCTTCGGCCTGCAAAAATGCCGTGATATTCAAGATTTCTCCCAGATGCAAGATGCCACATTTTGGAACTCGGGCTGCTTTTGGAGTGCCAAATGTCTCCCACAATCTGACACCAGGAACATGGCCAGGTGAGTTTAGTTTCCCATGGAAAAGGGCCACCGTTCGTGTCCACCACCCTCATCCGGCCACCTCGGCTTCGGCCTGCAAAAATGCCGTGATATTCAAGATTTCTCCCAGATGCAAGATGCCACATTTTGGAACTCGGGCTGCTTTTGGAGTGCCAAATGTCTCCCACAATCTGACACCAGGAACATGGCCAGGTGAGTTTAGTTTCCCATGGAAAAGGGCCACCGTTCGTGTCCACCACCCTCATCCGGCCACCTCGGCTTCGGCCTGCAAAAATGCCGTGATATTCAAGATTTCTCCCAGATGCAAGATGCCACATTTTGGAACTCGGGCTGCTTTTGGAGTGCCAAATGTCTCCCACAATCTGACACCAGGAACATGGCCAGGTGAGTTTAGTTTCCCATGGAAAAGGGCCGCCGTTCGTGTCCACCACCCTCATCCGGCCACCTCGGCTTCGGACTGCAAAAATGCCGTGATATTCAAGATTTCTCCCAGATGCAAGATGCCACATTTTGGAACTCGGGCTGCTTTTGGAGTGCCAAATGTCTCCCACAATCTGACACCAGGAACATGGCCAGGTGAGTTTAGTTTCCCATGGAAAAGGGCCACTGTTCGTGTCCACCACCCTCATCCGGCCACCTCGGCTTCGGCCTGCAAAAATGCCGTGATATTCAAGATTTCTCCCAGATGCAAGATGCCACATTTTGGAACTTGGGCTGCTTTTGGAGTGCCAAATGTCTCCCACAATCTGACACCAGGAACATGGCCAGGTGAGTTTAGTTTCCCATGGAAAAGGGCCGCCGTTCGTGTCCACCACCCTCATCCGGCCACCTCGGCTTCGGCCTGCAAAAATGCCGTGATATTCAAGATTTCTCCCAGATGCAAGATGCCACATTTTGGAACTCGGGCTGCTTTTGGAGTGCCAAATGTCTCCCACAATCTGACACCAGGAACATGGCCAGGTGAGTTTAGTTTCCCATGGAAAAGGGCCGCCGTTCGTGTCCACCACCCTCATCCGGCCACCTCGGCTTCGGCCTGCAAAAATGCCGTGATATTCAAGATTTCTCCCAGATGCAAGATGCCACATTTTGGAACTCGGGCTGCTTTTGGAGTGCCAAATGTCTCCCACAATCTGACACCAGGAACATGGCCAGGTGAGTTTAGTTTCCCATGGAAAAGGGCCGCCGTTCGTGTCCACCACCCTCATCCGGCCACCTCGGCTTCGGCCTGCAAAAATGCCGTGATATTCAAGATTTCTCCCAGATGCAAGATGCCACATTTTGGAACTCGGGCTGCTTTTGGAGTGCCAAATGTCTCCCACAATCTGACACCAGGAACATGGCCAGGTGAGTTTAGTTTCCCATGGAAAAGGGCCGCCGTTCGTGTCCACCACCCTCATCCGGCCACCTCGGCTTCGGCCTGCAAAAATGCCGTGATATTCAAGATTTCTCCCAGATGCAAGATGCCACATTTTGGAACTCGGGCTGCTTTTGGAGTGCCAAATGTCTCCCACAATCTGACACCAGGAACATGGCCAGGTGAGTTTAGTTTCCCATGGAAAAGGGCCACCGTTCGTGTCCACCACCCTCATCCGGCCACCTCGGCTTCGGCCTGCAAAAATGCCGTGATATTCAAGATTTCTCCCAGATGCAAGATGCCACATTTTGGAACTCGGGCTGCTTTTGGAGTGCCAAATGTCTCCCACAATCTGACACCAGGAACATGGCCAGGTGAGTTTAGTTTCCCATGGAAAAGGGCCACCGTTCGTGTCCACCACCCTCATCCGGCCACCTCGGCTTCGGCCTGCAAAAATGCCGTGATATTCAAGATTTCTCCCAGATGCAAGATGCCACATTTTGGAACTCGGGCTGCTTTTGGAGTGCCAAATGTCTCCCACAATCTGACACCAGGAACATGGCCAGGTGAGTTTAGTTTCCCATGGAAAAGGGCCGCCGTTCGTGTCCACCACCCTCATCCGGCCACCTCGGCTTCGGCCTGCAAAAATGCCGTGATATTCAAGATTTCTCCCAGATGCAAGATGCCACATTTTGGAACTCGGGCTGCCTTTGGAGTGCCAAATGTCTCCCACAATCTGACACCAGGTACATGGCCAGGTGAGTTTAGTTTCCCATGGAAAAGGGCCGCCGTTCGTGTCCACCACCCTCATCCGGCCACCTCGGCTTCGGCCTGCAAAAATGCCGTGATATTCAAGATTTCTCCCAGATGCAAGATGCCACATTTTGGAACTCGGGCTGCTTTTGGAGTGCCAAATGTCTCCCACAATCTGACACCAGGAACATGGCCAGGTGAGTTTAGTTTCCCATGGAAAAGGGCCACCGTTCGTGTCCACCACCCTCATCCGGCCACCTCGGCTTCGGCCTGCAAAAATGCCGTGATATTCAAGATTTCTCCCAGATGCAAGATGCCACATTTTGGAACTCGGGCTGCTTTTGGAGTGCCAAATGTCTCCCACAATCTGACACCAGGAACATGGCCAGGTGAGTTTAGTTTCCCATGGAAAATGGCCACCGTTCGTGTCCACCACCCTCATCCGGCCACCTCGGCTTCGGCCTGCAAAAATGCCGTGATATTCAAGATTTCTCCCAGATGCAAGATGCCACATTTTGGAACTCGGGCTGCTTTTGGAGTGCCAAATGTCTCCCACAATCTGACACCAGGAACATGGCCAGGTGAGTTTAGTTTCCCATGGAAAAGGGCCGCCGTTCGTGTCCACCACCCTCATCCGGCCACCTCGGCTTCGGCCTGCAAAAATGCCGTGACATTCAAGATTTCTCCCAGATGCAAGATGCCACATTTTGGAACTCGGGCTGCTTTTGGAGTGCTAAATGTCTCCCACAATCTGACACCAGGAACATGGCCAGGTGAGTTTAGTTTTCCATGGAAAAGGGCCACCGTTCGTGTCCACCACCCTCATCCGGCCACCTCGGCTTCAGCCTGCAAAAATGCCGTGATATTCAAGATTTCTCCCAGATGCAAGATGCCACATTTTGGAACTCGGGCTGCTTTTGGAGTGCCAAATGTCTCCCACAATCTGACACCAGGAACATGGCCAGGTGAGTTTAGTTTCCCATGGAAAAGGGCCACCGTTCGTGTCCACCACCCTCATCCGGCCACCTCGGCTTCAGCCTGCAAAAATGCCGTGATATTCAAGATTTCTCCCAGATGCAAGATGCCACATTTTGGAACTCGGGCTGCTTTTGGAGTGCCAAATGTCTCCCACAATCTGACACCAGGAACATGGCCAGGTGAGTTTAGTTTCCCATTGAAAAGGGTAACTGTTCATGTCCACCACCCTCATCCTGCCCCATCCTGCCCTATCGGCTTCGGCCTGCAAAAATGCCGTGACATTCAAGATTTCTCCCAGATGCAAGATGCCACATTTTGGAACTCGGGCTGCTTTTGGAGTGCTAAATGTCTCCCACAATCTGACACCAGGAACATGGCCAGGTGAGTTTAGTTTTCCATGGAAAAGGGCCACCGTTCGTGTCCACCACCCTCATCCGGCCACCTCGGCTTCAGCCTGCAAAAATGCCGTGATATTCAAGATTTCTCCCAGATGCAAGATGCCACATTTTGGAACTCGGGCTGCTTTTGGAGTGCCAAATGTCTCCCACAATCTGACACCAGGAACATGGCCAGGTGAGTTTAGTTTCCCATGGAAAAGGGCCACCGTTCGTGTCCACCACCCTCATCCGGCCACCTCGGCTTCAGCCTGCAAAAATGCCGTGATATTCAAGATTTCTCCCACATGCAAGATGCCACATTTTGGAACTCGGGCTGCTTTTGGAGTGCCAAATGTCTCCCACAATCTGACACCAGGAACATGGCCAGGTGAGTTTAGTTTCCCATGGAAAAGGGCCACCGTTCGTGTCCACCACCCTCATCCGGCCACCTCGGCTTCAGCCTGCAAAAATGCCGTGATATTCAAGATTTCTCCCAGATGCAAGATGCCACATTTTGGAACTCGGGCTGCTTTTGGAGTGCCAAATGTCTCCCACAATCTGACACCAGGAACATGGCCAGGTGAGTTTAGTTTCCCATGGAAAAGGGCCACCGTTCGTGTCCACCACCCTCATCCGGCCACCTCGGCTTCGGAATCCAAAAAAGCTGTGGACTTCAAGATTTCTCCCAGATGCAAGATGCCACATTTTGGAACTCGGGCTGCTTTTGGAGTGCCAAATGTCTCCCACAATCTGACACCAGGAACATGGCCAGGTGAGTTTAGTTTCCCATGGAAAAGGGCCACCGTTCGTGTCCACCACCCTCATCCGGCCACCTCGGCTTCGGCCTGCAAAAATGCCGTGATATTCAAGATTTCTCCCAGATGCAAGATGCCACATTTTGGAACTCGGGCTGCTTTTGGAGTGCCAAATGTCTCCCACAATCTGACACCAGGAACATGGCCAGGTGAGTTTAGTTTCCCATGGAAAAGGGCCACCGTTCGTGTCCACCACCCTCATCCGGCCACCTCGGCTTCGGCCTGCAAAAATGCCGTTGCATTCAAGATTTCTCCCAGATGCAAGATGCCACATTTTGGAACTCGGGCTGCTTTTGGAGTGCCAAATGTCTCCCACAATCTGACACCAGGAACATGGCCAGGTGAGTTTAGTTTCCCATGGAAAAGGGCCACCGTTCGTGTCCACCACCCACATCCAGCCACATCGGCTTCGGCGTCCAAAAAACCTGTGGCATTCAAGATTTCTCCCAGATGCAAGATGCCACATTTTGGAACTCGGGCTGCTTTTGGAGTGCCAAATGTCTCCCACAATCTGACACCAGGAACATGGCCAGGTGAGTTTAGTTTCCCATTGAAAAGGGTAACTGTTCATGTCCACCACCCTCATCCTGCCCCATCCTGCCCTATCGGCTTCGGCCTGCAAAAATGCCGTGACATTCAAGATTTCTCCCAGATGCAAGATGCCACATTTTGGAACTCGGGCTGCTTTTGGAGTGCTAAATGTCTCCCACAATCTGACACCAGGAACATGGCCAGGTGAGTTTAGTTTTCCATGGAAAAGGGCCACCGTTCGTGTCCACCACCCTCATCCGGCCACCTCGGCTTCAGCCTGCAAAAATGCCGTGATATTCAAGATTTCTCCCAGATGCAAGATGCCACATTTTGGAACTCGGGCTGCTTTTGGAGTGCCAAATGTCTCCCACAATCTGACACCAGGAACATGGCCAGGTGAGTTTAGTTTCCCATGGAAAAGGGCCACCGTTCGTGTCCACCACCCTCATCCGGCCACCTCGGCTTCAGCCTGCAAAAATGCCGTGATATTCAAGATTTCTCCCACATGCAAGATGCCACATTTTGGAACTCGGGCTGCTTTTGGAGTGCCAAATGTCTCCCACAATCTGACACCAGGAACATGGCCAGGTGAGTTTAGTTTCCCATGGAAAAGGGCCACCGTTCGTGTCCACCACCCTCATCCGGCCACCTCGGCTTCAGCCTGCAAAAATGCCGTGATATTCAAGATTTCTCCCAGATGCAAGATGCCACATTTTGGAACTCGGGCTGCTTTTGGAGTGCCAAATGTCTCCCACAATCTGACACCAGGAACATGGCCAGGTGAGTTTAGTTTCCCATGGAAAAGGGCCACCGTTCGTGTCCACCACCCTCATCCGGCCACCTCGGCTTCGGAATCCAAAAAAGCTGTGGACTTCAAGATTTCTCCCAGATGCAAGATGCCACATTTTGGAACTCGGGCTGCTTTTGGAGTGCCAAATGTCTCCCACAATCTGACACCAGGAACATGGCCAGGTGAGTTTAGTTTCCCATGGAAAAGGGCCACCGTTCGTGTCCACCACCCTCATCCGGCCACCTCGGCTTCGGCCTGCAAAAATGCCGTGATATTCAAGATTTCTCCCAGATGCAAGATGCCACATTTTGGAACTCGGGCTGCTTTTGGAGTGCCAAATGTCTCCCACAATCTGACACCAGGAACATGGCCAGGTGAGTTTAGTTTCCCATGGAAAAGGGCCACCGTTCGTGTCCACCACCCTCATCCGGCCACCTCGGCTTCGGCCTGCAAAAATGCCGTTGCATTCAAGATTTCTCCCAGATGCAAGATGCCACATTTTGGAACTCGGGCTGCTTTTGGAGTGCCAAAAGTCTCCCACAATCTGACACCAGGAACATGGCCAGGTGAGTTTAGTTTCCCATGGAAAAGGGCCACCGTTCGTGTCCACCACCCTCATCCGGCCACCTCGGCTTCGGCCTGCAAAAATGCCGTGATATTCAAGATTTCTCCCAGATGCAAGATGCCACATTTTGGAACTCGGGCTGCTTTTGGAGTGCCAAATGTCTCCCACAATCTGACACCAGGAACATGGCCAGGTGAGTTTAGTTTCCCATGGAAAAGGGCCACCGTTCGTGTCCACCACCCTCATCCGGCCACCTCGGCTTCGGCCTCCAAAAATGCAGTGATATTCAAGATTTCTCCCAGATGCAAGATGCCACATTTTGGAACTCGGGCTGCAAACCCTTACCCTAACCCTAACCCTAACCCTAACCCTAACCCTAACCCTAACCCTAACCCTAACCCTAACCCTAACCCTAACCCTAACCCTAACCCTAACCCTAACCCTAACCCTAACCCACCCTAACCCTAACCCTAACCCTAACCCTAACCCTAACCCTAACCCTAACCCTAACCAACTTACCCTAACCCTAACCCTAACCCTAACCCTAACCCTAACCCTAACCCTAACCCTAACCCTAACCCTAACCCTAACCCTAACCCTTACCCTAACCCTAACCCTAACCCTAACCCTAACCCTAACCCTAACCCTAACCCTAACCCTAACCCTAACTCTAACTCTAACTCTAACTCTAACCCTAACCCTAACCCTAAACCTAACTCTTACCCTAACCTAAACCCTAACCCTATTCATCCTTCTGGGTTCCAGTCTTAATGTCCTTTAAAATAATATAGTATTTTCCATTTATATATTATATATTATCAACCACAGGGCTTTTCAGGATCCAGTACAGAGGTACTGCTTTACACCTAACCCTAACCCTAACTAAACCTAACCCTAACCCTAACCCTAACCCTAACCCTAACCCTAACCCTAACCCTAACCCTAACCCTAACCCTAACCCTAACCCTAACCCTAACCCTAACCCTAACCCTAACCCTAACCCTATTCATCCTTCTGGGTTCCAGTCTTAATGTGCTTTAAAATAATATAGTATTTTCCATTTATATATTATATATTATCAACCACAGGGCTTTTCAGGATCCAGTACAGAGGTACTGCTTTACACCTAACCCTAACCCTAACTAACCCTAACCCTAACCCTAACCCTAACCCTAACCCTAACCCTAACCCTAACCCTAACCCTAACCCTAACCCTAACCCTAACCCTAACCCTAACCCTAACCCTATTCATCCTTCTGGGTACCAGTCTTAATGTGCTTTAAAATAATATAGTATTTTCCATTTATATATTATATATTATCAACCACAGGACTTTTCAGGATCCAGTACAGAGGTACTGCTTTACACCTAACCCTAACTCTAACTAACCCTAACCCTAACCCTAACCCTAACCCTAACCCTAACCCTAACCCTAACCCTAACCCTAACCCTATTCATCCTTCTGGGTTCCAGTCTTAATGTGCTTTAAAATAATATAGTATTTTCCATTTATATATTATATATTATCAACCACAGGGCTTTTCAGGATCCAGTACAGAGGTACTGCTTTACACCTAACCCTAACCCTAACTAACCCTAACCCTAACCCTAACCCTAACCCTAACCCTAACCCTAACCCTAACTAACCCTAACCCTAACCCTAAACCTAACCCTAACCCTATCTCTTACCCTAACCTAAACCCTAACCCTATTCATCCTTCTGGGTTCCAGTCTTAATGTGCTTTAAAATAATATAGTATTTTCCATTTATATATTATATATTATCAACCACAGGGCTTTTCAGGATCCAGTACAGAGGTACTGCTTTACACCTAACCCTAACTAACCCTAACCCTAACCCTAACCCTAACCCTAACCCTAACCCTAACCCTAACCCTAACCCTAACCCTATTCATCCTTCTGGGTTCCAGTCTTAATGTGCTTTAAAATAATATAGTATATTCCATTTATATATTATATATTATCAACCACAGGGCTTTTCAGGATCCAGTACAGAGGTACTGCTTTACACCTAACCCTAACTAACCCTAACCCTAACCCTAACCCTAACCCTATCTCTTACCCTAACCTAAACCCTAACCCTATTCATCCTTCTGGGTTCCAGTCTTAATGTGCTTTAAAATAATATAGTATATTCCATTTATATATTATATATTATCAACCACAGGGCTTTTCAGGATCCAGTACAGAGGTACTGCTTTACACCTAACCCTAACCCTAACAAACCCAAACCCTAACCCTAACCCTAACCCTAACCCTAACCCTAACCCTAACCCTAACCCAAACCCTTACCCTCATCCTAACCCTAACCCTAAACCTAACCCTAACCCTACCCCTCATCCTAACCCTAACCCTAACCCCAAACCTAACCCTAACCCTAACCCTAACCCTCATCCTGCTCCATCCTGCCCTATCGGCTTCAGCCTGCAAAAATGCCGTGATATTCAAGATTTCTCCCAGATGCAAGATGCCACATTTTGGAACTCAGGCTGCTTTTGGAGTGCCAAATGTCTCCCACAATCTGACACCAGGAACATGGCCAGGTGAGTTTAGTTTCCCATGGAAAAGGGCCACTGTTCGTGTCCACCACCCTCATCCGGCCACCTCGGCTTCAGCCTGCA
Source organism: Prinia subflava (assembly GCF_021018805.1). NCBI lineage: Eukaryota > Metazoa > Chordata > Aves > Passeriformes > Cisticolidae > Prinia > Prinia subflava. The sequence continues at coordinate 16,859 of NW_026960698.1, read as the reverse complement.
AAAATGCCGTGATATTCAAGATTTCTCCCAGATGCAAGATGCCACATTTTGGAACTCGGGCTGCTTTTGGAGTGCCAAATGTCTCCCACAATCTGACACCAGGAACATGGCCAGGTGAGTTTAGTTTCCCATGGAAAAGGGCCACCGTTCGTGTCCACCACCCTCATCCGGCCACCTCGGCTTCAGCCTGCAAAAATGCCGTGATATTCAAGATTTCTCCCAGATGCAAGATGCCACATTTTGGAACTCGGGCTGCTTTTGGAGTGCCAAAAGTCTCCCACAATCTGACACCAGGAACATGGCCAGGTGAGTTTAGTTTCCCATGGAAAAGGGCCACCGTTCGTGTCCACCACCCTCATCCGGCCACCTCGGCTTCGGAATCCAAAAAGCTGTGGAATTCAAGATTTCTCCCAGATGCAAGATGCCACATTTTGGAACTCGGGCTGCTTTTGGAGTGCCAAATGTCTCCCACAATCTGACACCAGGAACATGGCCAGGTGAGTTTAGTTTCCCATGGAAAAGGGCCACCGTTCGTGTCCACCACCCTCATCTGGCCACCTCGGCTTCAGCCTGCAAAAATGCCGTGATATTCAAGATTTCTCCCAGATGCAAGATGCCACATTTTGGAACTCGGGCTGCTTTTGGAGTGCCAAATGTCTCCCACAATCTGACACCAGGAACATGGCCAGGTGAGTTTAGTTTCCCATGGAAAAGGGCCACCGTTCGTGTCCACCACCCTCATCCGGCCACCTCGGCTTCGGCCTCCAAAAATGCCGTGATATTCAAGATTTCTCCCAGATGCAAGATGCCACATTTTGGAACTCGGGCTGCTTTTGGAGTGCCAAAAGTCTCCCACAATCTGACACCAGGAACATGGCCAGGTGAGTTTAGTTTCCCATGGAAAAGGGCCACCGTTCGTGTCCACCACCCACATCCAGCCACATCGGCTTCGGCCTGCAAAAATGCCGTGACATTCAAGATTTCTCCCAAATGCAAGATGCCACATTTTGGAACTCGGGCTGCAAACCCTTACCCTAACCCTAACCCTAACCCTAACCCTAACCCTAACCCTAACCCTAACCCTAACCCTAACCCTAACCCTAACCCTAACCCTAACCCTAACCCTAACCCTAACCCTAACCCTAACCCACCCTAACCCTAATCCTAACCCTAACACTAACCCTAACCCTAACCCTAACCCTAACCCTAACCCTAACCCTAACCAACTTACCCTAACCCTAACCCTAACCCTAACCCTAACCCTAACCCTAACCCTAACCCTAACCCTAACCCTTACCCTAACCCTAACCCTAACCCTAACCCTAACCCTAACCCTAACCCTAACCCTAACCCTAACCCTAACCCTAACCCTAACTCTAACTCTAACTCTAACTCTAACCCTAACCCTAACCCTAAACCTAACTCTTACCCTAACCTAAACCCTAACCCTATTCATCCTTCTGGGTTCCAGTCTTAATGTCCTTTAAAATAATATAGTATTTTCCATTTATATATTATATATTATCAACCACAGGGCTTTTCAGGATCCAGTACAGAGGTACTGCTTTACACCTAACCCTAACCCTAACTAAACCTAACCCTAACCCTAACCCTAACCCTAACCCTAACCCTAACCCTAACCCTAACCCTAACCCTAACCCTAACCCTAACCCTAACCCTAACCCTAACCCTAACCCTATTCATCCTTCTGGGTTCCAGTCTTAATGTGCTTTAAAATAATATAGTATTTTCCATTTATATATTATATATTATCAACCACAGGGCTTTTCAGGATCCAGTACAGAGGTACTGCTTTACACCTAACCCTAACCCTAACTAACCCTAACCCTAACCCTAACCCTAACCCTAACCCTAACCCTAACCCTAACCCTAACCCTAACCCTAACCCTAACCCTAACCCTAACCCTAACCCTAACCCTATTCATCCTTCTGGGTTCCAGTCTTAATGTGCTTTAAAATAATATAGTATTTTCCATTTATATATTATATATTATCAACCACAGGACTTTTCAGGATCCAGTACAGAGGTACTGCTTTACACCTAACCCTAACTCTAACTAACCCTAACCCTAACCCTAACCCTAACCCTAACCCTAACCCTAACCCTAACCCTAACCCTATTCATCCTTCTGGGTTCCAGTCTTAATGTGCTTTAAAATAATATAGTATTTTCCATTTATATATTATATATTATCAACCACAGGGCTTTTCAGGATCCAGTACAGAGGTACTGCTTTACACCTAACCCTAACCCTAACTAACCCTAACCCTAACCCTAACCCTAACCCTAACCCTAACCCTAACCCTAACCCTAACCCTAACCCTAACCCTAACCCTAACCCTAACCCTAACCCTATTCATCCTTCTGGGTTCCAGTCTTAACGTGCTTTAAAATAATATAGTATTTTCCATTTATATATTATATATTATCAACCACAGGGCTTTTCAGGATCCAGTACAGAGGTACTGCTTTACACCTAACCCTAACTCTAACTAACCCTAACCCTAACCCTAACCCTAACCCTAACCCTAACCCTAACCCTAACCCTAACCCTAACCCTAACCCTAACCCTAACCCTAACCCTAACCCTAACCCTAACCCTAACCCTAACCCTAACCCTAACCATCCTTCTGGGTTCCAGTCTTAATGTGCTTTAAAATAATATAGTATTTTCCATTTATATATTATATATTATCAACCACAGGGCTTTTCAGGATCCAGTACAGAGGAACTGCTTTACACCTAACCCTAACCCTAACCCTAACCCTAACCCTAACCCTAACCCTAACCCTAACCCTAACCCTAACCCTAACCCTAACCCTAACCCTAACCCTAACCCTAACCCTAACCCTAACCCTAACCCTAACCCTAACCCTATTCATCCTTCTGGGTTCCAGTCTTAATGTGCTTTAAAATAATATAGTATTTTCCATTTATATATTATATATTATCAACCACAGGGCTTTTCAGGATCCAGTACAGAGGTACTTCTTTACACCTAACCCTAACTAACCCTAACCCTAACCCTAACCCTAACCCTAACCCTAACCCTAACCCTAACCCTAACCCTATTCATCCTTCTGGGTTCCAGTCTTAATGTGCTTTAAAATAATATAGTATTTTCCATTTATATATTATATATTATCAACCACAGGGCTTTTCAGGATCCAGTACAGAGGTACTGCTTTACACCTAACCCTAACAAACCCTAACCCTAACCCTAACCCTAACCCTAACCCTAACCCTAACCCTAACCCTAACCCTAACCCTAACCCTAACCCTATTCATCCTTCTGGGTTCCAGTCTTAATGTGCTTTAAAATAATATAGTATTTTCCATTTATATATTATATATTATAAACCACAGGGCTTTTCAGGATCCAGTACAGAGGTACTGCTTTACACCTAATCCTAACTCTAACTAACCCTAACCCTAACCCTAACCCTAACCCTAACCCTAACCCTAACCCTAACCCTAACCCTAACCCTAACCCTAACCCTAACCCTAACCCTAACCCTAACCCTAACCCTATTCATCCTTCTGGGTTCCAGTCTTAATGTGCTTTAAAATAATATAGTATTTTCCATGTATATATTATATATTATCAACCACAGGGCTTTTCAGGATCCAGTACAGAGGTACTGCTTTACACCTAACCCTAACTAACCCTAACCCTAACCCTAACCCTAACCCTAACCCTAACCCTAACCCTATTCATCCTTCTGGGTTCCAGTCTTAATGTGCTTTAAAATAATATAGTATTTTCCATTTATATATTATATATTATCAACCACAGGGCTTTTCAGGATCCAGTACAGAGGTACTGCTTTACACCTAACCCTAACTAACCCTAACCCTAACCCTAACCCTAACCCTAACCCTAACCCTAACCCTAACCCTAACCCTAACCCTAACCCTATTCATCCTTCTGGGTTCCAGTCTTAATGTGCTTTAAAATAATATAGTATATTCCATTTATATATTATATATTATCAACCACAGGGCTTTTCAGGATCCAGTACAGAGGTACTGCTTTACACCTAACCCTAACTAGCCCTAACCCTAACCCTAACCCTAACCCTAACCCTATCTCTTACCCTAACCTAAACCCTAACCCTATTCATTCTTCTGGGTTCCAGTCTTAATGTGCTTTAAAATAATATAGTATATTCCATTTATATATTATATATTATCAACCACAGGGCTTTTCAGGATCCAGTACAGAGGTACTGCTTTACACCTAACCCTAACCCTAACTAACCCTAACCCTAACCCTAACCCTAACCCTAACCCTAACCCTAACCCTAACCCTAACCCTAACCCTAACCCTTACCCTCATCCTAACCCTAACCCTAAACCTAACCCTAACCCTACCCCTCATCCTAACCCTAACCCTAACCCCAAACCTAACCCTAACCCTAACCCTAACCCTCATCCTGCTCCATCCTGCCCTATCGGCTTCAGCCTGCAATAATGCCGTGATATTCAAGATTTCTCCCAGATGCAAGATGCCACATTTTGGAACTCAGGCTGCTTTTGGAGTGCCAAATGTCTCCCACAATCTGACACCAGGAACATGGCCAGGTGAGTTTAGTTTCCCATGGAAAAGGGCCACTGTTCGTGTCCACCACCCTCATCCGGCCACCTCGGCTTCAGCCTGCAAAAATGCCGTGATATTCAAGATTTCTCCCAGATGCAAGATGCCACATTTTGGAACTCGGGCTGCTTTTGGAGTGCCAAATGTCTCCCACAATCTGACACCAGGAACATGGCCAGGTGAGTTTAGTTTCCCATGGAAAAGGGCCACTGTTCGTGTCCACCACCCTCATCCGGCCACCTCGGCTTCAGCCTGCAAAAATGCCGTGATATTCAAGATTTCTCCCAGATGCAAGATGCCACATTTTGGAACTCGGGCTGCTTTTGGAGTGCCACATGTCTCCCACAATCTGACACCAGGAACATGGCCAGGTGAGTTTAGTTTCCCATGGAAAAGGGCCACCGTTCGTGTCCACCACCCTCATCCGGCCACCTCGGCTTCAGCCTGCAAAAATGCCGTGATATTCAAGATTTCTCCCAGATGCAAGATGCCACATTTTGGAACTCGGGCTGCTTTTGGAGTGCCAAAAGTCTCCCACAATCTGACACCAGGAACATGGCCAGGTGAGTTTAGTTTCCCATGGAAAAGGGCCACCGTTCGTGTCCACCACCCTCATCCGGCCACCTCGGCTTCGGAATCCAAAAAGCTGTGGAATTCAAGATTTCTCCCAGATGCAAGATGCCACATTTTGGTACTCGGGCTGCTTTTGGAGTGCCAAATGTCTCCCACAATCTGACACCAGGAACATGGCCAGGTGAGTTTAGTTTCCCATGGAAAAGGGCCACCGTTCGTGTCCACCACCCTCATCCGGCCACCTCGGCTTCAGCCTGCAAAAATGCCGTGATATTCAAGATTTCTCCCAGATGCAAGATGCCACATTTTGGAACTCGGGCTGCTTTTGGAGTGCCAAATGTCTCCCACAATCTGACACCAGGAACATGGCCAGGTGAGTTTAGTTTCCCATGGAAAAGGGCCACCGTTCGTGTCCACCACCCTCATCCGGCCACCTCGGCTTCGGCCTCCAAAAATGCCGTGATATTCAAGATTTCTCCCAGATGCAAGATGCCACATTTTGGAACTCGGGCTGCTTTTGGAGTGCCACATGTCTCCCACAATCTGACACCAGGAACATGGCCAGGTGAGTTTAGTTTCCCATGGAAAAGGGCCACCGTTCGTGTCCACCACCCTCATCCGGCCACCTCGGCTTCGGAATCCAAAAAAGCTGTGGAATTCAAGATTTCTCCCAGATGCAAGATGCCACATTTTGGAACTCGGGCTGCTTTTGGAGTGCCAAATGTCTCCCACAATCTGACACCAGGAACATGGCCAGGTGAGTTTAGTTTCCCATGGAAAAGGGCCACCGTTCGTGTCCACCACCCTCATCCGGCCACCTCGGCTTCAGCCTGCAAAAATGCCATGATATTCAAGGTTTCTCCCAGATGCAAGATGCCACATTTTGGAACTCGGGCTGCTTTTGGAGTGCCAAATGTCTCCCACAATCTGACACCAGGAACATGGCCAGGTGAGTTTAGTTTCCCATGGAAAAGGGCCACCGTTCGTGTCCACCACCCTCATCCGGCCACCTCGGCTTCAGCCTGCAAAAATGCCGTGATATTCAAGATTTCTCCCAGATGCAAGATGCCACATTTTGGAACTCGGGCTGATTTTGGAGTGCCAAATGTCTCCCACAATCTGACACCAGGAACATGGCCAGGTGAGTTTAGTTTCCCATGGAAAAGGGCCACTGTTCGTGTCCACCACCCTCATCCGGCCACCTCGGCTTCAGCCTGCAAAAATGCCGTGATATTCAAGATTTCTCCCAGATGCAAGATGCCACATTTTGGAACTCGGGCTGCTTTTGGAGTGCCAAATGTCTCCCACAATCTGACACCAGGAACATGGCCAGGTGAGTTTAGTTTCTAATGGAAAAGGGCCACCGTTCGTGTCCACCACCCTCATCCGGCCACCTCGGCTTCAGCCTGCAAAAATGCCGTGATATTCAAGATTTCTCCCAGATGCAAGATGCCACATTTTGGAACTCGGGCTGCTTTTGGAGTGCCAAATGTCTCCCACAATCTGACACCAGGAACATGGCCAGGTGAGTTTAGTTTCCCATGGAAAAGGGCCACCGTTCGTGTCCACCACCCTCATCCGGCCACCTCGGCTTCGGAATCCAAAAAAGGTGTGGAATTCAAGATTTCTCCCAGATGCAAGATGCCACATTTTGGAACTCGGGCTGCTTTTGGAGTGCCAAATGTCTCCCACAATCTGACACCAGGAACATGGCCAGGTGAGTTTAGTTTCCCATGGAAAAGGGCCACCGTTCGTGTCCACCACCCTCATCCGGCCACCTCGGCTTCAGCCTGCAAAAATGCCGTGATATTCAAGATTTCTCCCAGATGCAAGATGCCACATTTTGGAACTCGGGCTGCTTTTGGAGTGCTAAATGTCTCCCACAATCTGACACCAGGAACATGGCCAGGTGAGTTTAGTTTCCCATGGAAAAGGGCCACCGTTCGTGTCCACCACCCTCATCTGGCCACCTCGGCTTCGGCCTGCAAAAATGCCGTGATATTCAAGATTTCTCCCAGATGCAAGATGCCACATTTTGGAACTCGGGCTGCTTTTGGAGTGCTAAATGTCTCCCACAATCTGACACCAGGAACATGGCCAGGTGAGTTTAGTTTCCCATGGAAAAGGGCCACCGTTCGTGTCCACCACCCTCATCCGGCCACCTCGGCTTCGGCCTGCAAAAATGCCGTGATATTCAAGATTTCTCCCAGATGCAAGATGCCACATTTTGGAACTCGGGCTGCTTTTGGAGTGCCAAATGTCTCCCACAATCTGACACCAGGAACATGGCCAGGTGAGTTTAGTTTCCCATGGAAAAGGGCCACCGTTCGTGTCCACCACCCTCATCCGGCCACCTCGGCTTCGGCCTCCAAAAATGCAGTGATATTCAAGATTTCTCCCAGATGCAAGATGCCACATTTTGGAACTCGGGCTGCTTTTGGAGTGCCAAATGTCTCCCACAATCTGACACCAGGAACATGGCCAGGTGAGTTTACTTTCCCATGGAAAAGGGCCACCGTTCGTGTCCACCACCCTCATCCGGCCACCTCGGCTTCAGCCTGCAAAAATGCCGTGATATTCAAGATTTCTCCCAGATGCAAGATGCCACATTTTGGAACTCGGGCTGCTTTTGGAGTGCCAAATGTCTCCCACAATCTGACACCAGGAACATGGCCAGGTGAGTTTAGTTTCCCATGGAAAAGGGCCACCGTTCGTGTCCACCACCCTCATCCGGCCACCTCGGCTTCGGCCTCCAAAAATGCCGTGATATTCAAGATTTCTCCCAGATGCAAGATGCCACATTTTGGAACTCGGGCTGCTTTTGGAGTGCCACATGTCTCCCACAATCTGACACCAGGAACATGGCCAGGTGAGTTTAGTTTCCCATGGAAAAGGGCCACCGTTCGTGTCCACCACCCTCATCCGGCCACCTCGGCTTCAGCCTGCAAAAATGCCGTGATATTCAAGATTTCTCCCAGATGCAAGATGCCACATTTTGGAACTCGGGCTGCTTTTGGAGTGCCAAATGTCTCCCACAATCTGACACCAGGAACATGGCCAGGTGAGTTTAGTTTCCCATGGAAAAGGGCCACCGTTCGTGTCCACCACCCTCATCTGGCCACCTCGGCTTCGGCCTCCAAAAATGCCGTGATATTCAAGATTTCTCCCAGATGCAAGATGCCACATTTTGGAACTCGGGCTGCTTTTGGAGTGCCAAATGTCTCCCACAATCTGACACCAGGAACATGGCCAGGTGAGTTTAGTTTCCCATGGAAAAGGGCCACCGTTCGTGTCCACCACCCTCATCTGGCCACCTCGGCTTCGGCCTCCAAAAATGCCGTGATATTCAAGATTTCTCCCAGATGCAAGATGCCACATTTTGGAACTCGGGCTGCTTTTGGAGTGCCAAATGTCTCCCACAATCTGACACCAGGAACATGGCCAGGTGAGTTTAGTTTCCCATGGAAAAGGGCCACCGTTCGTGTCCACCACCCTCATCCGGCCACCTCGGCTTCAGCCTGCAAAAATGCCGTGATATTCAAGATTTCTCCCAGATGCAAGATGCCACATTTTGGAACTCGGGCTGCTTTTGGAGTGCCAAATGTCTCCCACAATCTGACACCAGGAACATGGCCAGGTGAGTTTAGTTTCCCATGGAAAAGGGCCACCGTTCGTGTCCACCACCCTCATCCGGCCACCTCGGCTTCGGCCTCCAAAAATGCCGTGATATTCAAGATTTCTCCCAGATGCAAGATGCCACATTTTGGAACTCGGGCTGCTTTTGGAGTGCCAAATGTCTCCCACAATCTGACACCAGGAACATGGCCAGGTGAGTTTAGTTTCCCATGGAAAAGGGCCACCGTTCGTGTCCACCACCCTCATCCGGCCACCTCGGCTTCAGCCTGCAAAAATGCCGTGATATTCAAGATTTCTCCCACATGCAAGATGCCACATTTTGGAACTCGGGCTGCTTTTGGAGTGCCAAATGTCTCCCACAATCTGACACCAGGAACATGGCCAGGTGAGTTTAGTTTCCCATGGAAAAGGGCCACCGTTCGTGTCCACCACCCTCATCTGGCCACCTCGGCTTCGGCCTCCAAAAATGCCGTGATATTCAAGATTTCTCCCAGATGCAAGATGCCACATTTTGGAACTCGGGCTGCTTTTGGAGTGCCAAATGTCTCCCACAATCTGACACCAGGAACATGGCCAGGTGAGTTTAGTTTCCCATGGAAAAGGGCCACCGTTCGTGTCCACCACCCTCATCCGGCCACCTCGGCTTCGGCCTGCACAAATGCCGTGATATTCAAGATTTCTCCCAGATGCAAGATGCCACATTTTGGAACTCGGGCTGCTTTTGGAGTGCCAAATGTCTCCCACAATCTGACACCAGGAACATGGCCAGGTGAGTTTAGTTTCCCATGGAAAAGGGCCACCGTTCGTGTCCACCACCCTCATCCGGCCACCTCGGCTTCGGCCTGCAAAAATGCCGTGATATTCAAGATTTCTCCCAGATGCAAGATGCCACATTTTGGAACTCGGGCTGCTTTTGGAGTGCCAAATGTCTCCCACAATCTGACACCAGGAACATGGCCAGGTGAGTTTAGTTTCCCATGGAAAAGGGCCACCGTTCGTGTCCACCACCCTCATCCGGCCACCTCGGCTTCAGCCTGCAAAAATGCCGTGATATTCAAGATTTCTCCCAGATGCAAGATGCCACATTTTGGAACTCGGGCTGCTTTTGGAGTGCCAAATGTCTCCCACAATCTGACACCAGGAACATGGCCAGATGAGTTTAGTTTCCCATGGAAAAGGGCCACCGTTCGTGTCCACCACCCTCATCCGGCCACCTCGGCTTCGGCCTGCAAAAATGCCATGATATTCAAGATTTCTCCCAGATGCAAGATGCCACATTTTGGAACTCGGGCTGCTTTTGGAGTGCCAAATGTCTCCCACAATCTGACACCAGGAACATGGCCAGGTGAGTTTAGTTTCCCATGGAAAAGGGCCACCGTTCGTGTCCACCACCCTCATCCGGCCACCTCGGCTTCAGCCTGCAAAAATGCCGTGATATTCAAGATTTCTCCCAGATGCAAGATGCCACATTTTGGAACTCAGGCTGCTTTTGGAGTGCTAAATGTCTCCCACAATCTGACACCAGGAACATGGCCAGTTGAGTTTAGTTTCCCATGGAAAAGGGCCACCGTTCGTGTCCACCACCCTCATCCGGCCACGTCGGCTTCGGCCTGCAAAACTGCCGTGATATTCAAGATTTCTCCCAGATGCAAGATGCCACATTTTGGAACTCGGGCTGCTTTTGGAGTGCCAAATGTCTCCCACAATCTGACACCAGGAACATGGCCAGGTGAGTTTAGTTTCCCATGGAAAAGGGCCACCGTTCGTGTCCACCACCCTCATCCGGCCACCTCGGCTTCAGCCTGCAAAAATGCCGTGATATTCAAGATTTCTCCCAGATGCAAGATGCCACATTTTGGAACTCGGGCTGCTTTTGGAGTGCCAAATGTCTCCCACAATCTGACACCAGGAACATGGCCAGGTGAGTTTAGTTTCCCATGGAAAAGGGCCACCGTTCGTGTCCACCACCCTCATCCGGCCACCTCGGCTTCAGCCTGCAAAAATGCCGTGATATTCAAGATTTCTCCCAGATGCAAGATGCCACATTTTGGAACTCGGGCTGCTTTTGGAGTGCCAAATGTCTCCCACAATCTGACACCAGGAACATGGCCAGGTGAGTTTAGTTTCCCATGGAAAAGGGCCACCGTTCGTGTCCACCACCCTCATCCGGCCACCTCGGCTTCGGCCTGCAAAAATGCCGTGATATTCAAGATTTCTCCCAGATGCAAGATGCCACATTTTGGAACTCGGGCTGCTTTTGGAGTGCCACATGTCTCCCACAATCTGACACCAGGAACATGGCCAGGTGAGTTTAGTTTCCCATGGAAAAGGGCCACCGTTCGTGTCCACCACCTTCATCCGGCCACCTCGGCTTCAGCATGCAAAAATGCCGTGATATTCAAGATTTCTCCCAGATGCAAGATGCCACATTTTGGAACTCGGGCTGCTTTTGGAGTGCCACATGTCTCCCACAATCTGACACCAGGAACATGGCCAGGTGAGTTTAGTTTCCCATGGAAAAGGGCCACCGTTCGTGTCCACCACCCTCATCCGGCCACCTCGGCTTCAGCCTGCAAAAATGCCGTGATATTCAAGATTTCTCCCAGATGCAAGATGCCACATTTTGGAACTCGGGCTGCTTTTGGAGTGCCAAATGTCTCCCACAATCTGACACCAGGAACATGGCCAGGTGAGTTTAGTTTCCCATGGAAAAGGGCCACCGTTCGTGTCCACCACCCTCATCCGGCCACCTCGGCTTCGGCCTGCAAAAATGCCGTGATATTCAAGATTTCTCCCAGATGCAAGATGCCACATTTTGGAACTCGGGCTGCTTTTGGAGTGCCAAATGTCTCCCACAATCTGACACCAGGAACATGGCCAGGTGAGTTTAGTTTCCCATGGAAAAGGGCCACCGTTCGTGTCCACCACCCTCATCCGGCCACCTCGGCTTCAGCCTGCAAAAATGCCGTGATATTCAAGATTTCTCCCAGATGCAAGATGCCACATTTTGGAACTCGGGCTGCTTTTGGAGTGCCAAATGTCTCCCACAATCTGACACCAGGAACATGGCCAGGTGAGTTTAGTTTCCCATGGAAAAGGGCCACCGTTCGTGTCCACCACCCTCATCCGGCCACCTCGGCTTCGGCCTGCAAAAATGCCGTGATATTCAAGATTTCTCCCAGATGCAAGATGCCACATTTTGGAACTCAGGCTGCTTTTGGAGTGCCAAATGTCTCCCACAATCTGACACCAGGAACATGGCCAGGTGAGTTTAGTTTCCCATGGAAAAGGGCCACCGTTCGTGTCCACCACCCTCATCTGGCCACCTCGGTATCGGCCTGCAAAAATGCCGTGATATTCAAGATTTCTCCCAGATGCAAGATGCCACATTTTGGAACTCGGGCTGCTTTTGGAGTGCCAAATGTCTCCCACAATCTGACACCAGGAACATGGCCAGGTGAGTTTAGTTTCCCATGGAAAAGGGCCACCGTTCGTGTCCACCACCCTCATCCGGCCACCTCGGCTTCAGCCTGCAAAAATGCCGTGATATTCAAGATTTCTCCAGATGCAAGATGCCACATTTTGGAACTCGGGCTGCTTTTGGAGTGCCAAATGTCTCCCACAATCTGACACCAGGAACATGGCCAGGTGAGTTTAGTTTCCCATGGAAAAGGGCCACCGTTCGTGTCCACCACCCTCATCCGGCCACCTCGGCTTCGGCCTGCAAAAATGCCGTGATATTCAAGATTTCTCCCAGATGCAAGATGCCACATTTTGGAACTCGGGCTGCTTTTGGAGTGCCAAATGTCTCCCACAATCTGACACCAGGAACATGGCCAGGTGAGTTTAGTTTCCCATGGAAAAGGGCCACCGTTCGTGTCCACCACCCTCATCCGGCCACCTCGGCTTCAGCCTGCAAAAATGCCGTGATATTCAAGATTTCTCCCAGATGCAAGATGCCACATTTTGGAACTCGGGCTGCTTTTGGAGTGCCAAATGTCTCCCACAATCTGACACCAGGAACATGGCCAGGTGAGTTTAGTTTCCCATGGAAAAGGGCCACCGTTCGTGTCCACCACCCTCATCCGGCCACCTCGGCTTCAGCCTGCTAAAATGCCGTGATATTCAAGATTTCTCCCAGATGCAAGATGCCACATTTTGGAACTCGGGCTGCTTTTGGAGTGCCAAATGTCTCCCACAATCTGACACCAGGAACATGGCCAGGTGAGTTTAGTTTCCCATGGAAAAGGGCCACCGTTCGTGTCCACCACCCTCATCCGGCCACCTCGGCTTCGGCCTGCAAAAATGCCGTGATATTCAAGATTTCTCCCAGATGCAAGATGCCACATTTTGGAACTCGGGCTGCTTTTGGAGTGCCAAATGTCTCCCACAATCTGACACCAGGAACATGGCCAGGTGAGTTTAGTTTCCCATGGAAAAGGGCCACCGTTCGTGTCCACCACCCTCATCCGGCCACCTCGGCTTCAGCCTGCAAAAATGCCGTGATATTCAAGATTTCTCCCAGATGCAAGATGCCACATTTTGGAACTCGGGCTGCTTTTGGAGTGCCAAATGTCTCCCACAATCTGACACCAGGAACATGGCCAGGTGAGTTTAGTTTCCCATGGAAAAGGGCCACCGTTCGTGTCCACCACCCTCATCCGGCCACCTCGGCTTCAGCCTGCAAAAATGCCGTGATATTCAAGATTTCTCCCAGATGCAAGATGCCACATTTTGGAACTCGGGCTGCTTTTGGAGTGCCAAATGTCTCCCACAATCTGACACCAGGAACATGGCCAGGTGAGTTTAGTTTCCCATGGAAAAGGGCCACCGTTCGTGTCCACCACCCTCATCCGGCCACCTCGGCTTCAGCCTGCAAAAATGCCGTGATATTCAAGATTTCTCCCAGATGCAAGATGCCACATTTTGGAACTCGGGCTGCTTTTGGAGTGCCAAATGTCTCCCACAATCTGACACCAGGAACATGGCCAGGTGAGTTTAGTTTCCCATGGAAAAGGGCCACCGTTCGTGTCCACCACCCTCATCCGGCCACCTCGGCTTCAGCCTGCTAAAATGCCGTGATATTCAAGATTTCTCCCAGATGCAAGATGCCACATTTTGGAACTCGGGCTGCTTTTGGAGTGCCAAATGTCTCCCACAATCTGACACCAGGAACATGGCCAGGTGAGTTTAGTTTCCCATGGAAAAGGGCCACCGTTCGTGTCCACCACCCTCATCCGGCCACCTCGGCTTCGGCCTGCAAAAATGCCGTGATATTCAAGATTTCTCCCAGATGCAAGATGCCACATTTTGGAACTCGGGCTGCTTTTGGAGTGCCAAATGTCTCCCACAATCTGACACCAGGAACATGGCCAGGTGAGTTTAGTTTCCCATGGAAAAGGGCCACCGTTCGTGTCCACCACGGTCATCAGGCCACCTCGGCTTCAGCCTGCAAAAATGCTGTGATATTCAAGATTTCTCCCAGATGCAAGATGCCACATTTTGGAACTCGGGCTGCTTTTGGAGTGCTAAATGTCTCCCACAATCTGACACCAGGAACATGGCCAGATGAGTTTAGTTTCCCATGGAAAAGGGCCACCGTTCGTGTCCACCACCCTCATCCGGCCACCTCAGCTTCAGCCTGCAAAAATGCCGTGATATTCAAGATTTCTCCCAGATGCAAGATGCCACATTTTGGAACTCGGGCTGCTTTTGGAGTGCCAAATGTCTCCCACAATCTGACATCAGGAACATGGCCAGGTGAGTTTAGTTTCCCATGGAAAAGGGCCACCGTTCGTGTCCACCACCCTCATCCGGCCACCTCGGCTTCAGCCTGCAAAAATGCCGTGATATTCAAGATTTCTCCCAGATGCAAGATGCCACATTTTGGAACTCGGGCTGCTTTTGGAGTGCCAAATGTCTCCCACAATCTGACACCAGGAACATGGCCAGGTGAGTTTAGTTTCCCATGGAAAAGGGCCACCGTTCGTGTCCACCACCCTCATCCGGCCACCTCGGCTTCGGCCTGCAAAAATGCCGTGATATTCAAGATTTCTCCCAGATGCAAGATGCCACATTTTGGAACTCGGGCTGATTTTGGAGTGCCAAATGTCTCCCACAATCTGACACCAGGAACATGGCCAGGTGAGTTTAGTTTCCCATGGAAAAGGGCCACCGTTCGTGTCCACCACCCTCATCCGGCCACCTCGGCTTCAGCCTGCAAAAATGCCGTGATATTCAAGATTTCTCCCAGATGCAAGATGCCACATTTTGGAACTCGGGCTGCTTTTGGAGTGCCAAATGTCTCCCACAATCTGACACCAGGAACATGGCCAGGTGAGTTTAGTTTCCCATGGAAAAGGGCCACCGTTCGTGTCCACCACCCTCATCTGGCCACCTCGGCTTCGGCCTCCAAAAATGCCGTGATATTCAAGATTTCTCCCAGATGCAAGATGCCACATTTTGGAACTCGGGCTGCTTTTGGAGTGCCAAATGTCTCCCACAATCTGACACCAGGAACATGGCCAGGTGAGTTTAGTTTCCCATGGAAAAGGGCCACCGTTCGTGTCCACCACCCTCATCCGGCCACCTCGGTTTCAGCCTGCAAAAATGCCGTGATATTCAAGATTTCTCCCAGATGCAAGATGCCACATTTTGGAACTCGGGCTGCTTTTGGAGTGCCAAATGTCTCCCACAATCTGACACCAGGAACATGGCCAGGTGAGTTTAGTTTCCCATGGAAAAGGGCCACCGTTCGTGTCCACCACCCTCATCCGGCCACCTCGGCTTCAGCCTGCAAAAATGCCGTGATATTCAAGATTTCTCCCAGATGCAAGATGCCACATTTTGGAACTCGGGCTGATTTTGGAGTGCCAAATGTCTCCCACAATCTGACACCAGGAACATGGCCAGGTGAGTTTAGTTTCCCATGGAAAAGGGCCACCGTTCGTGTCCACCACCCTCATCCGGCCACCTCGGCTTCGGCCTCCAAAAATGCCGTGATATTCAAGATTTCTCCCAGATGCAAGATGCCACATTTTGGAACTCGGGCTGCTTTTGGAGTGCCAAATGTCTCCCACAATCTGACACCAGGAACATGGCCAGGTGAGTTTAGTTTCCCATGGAAAAGGGCCACCGTTCGTGTCCACCACCCTCATCCGGCCACCTCGGCTTCAGCCTGCAAAAATGCCGTGATATTCAAGATTTCTCCCAGATGCAAGATGCCACATTTTGGAACTTGGGCTGCTTTTGGAGTGCCAAATGTCTCCCACAATCTGACACCAGGAACATGGCCAGGTGAGTTTAGTTTCCCATGGAAAAGGGCCACCGTTCGTGTCCACCACCCTCATCCGGCCACCTCGGCTTCGGCCTCCAAAAATGCCGTGATATTCAAGATTTCTCCCAGATGCAAGATGCCACATTTTGGAACTCGGGCTGCTTTTGGAGTGCCACATGTCTCCCACAATCTGACACCAGGAACATGGCCAGGTGAGTTTAGTTTCCCATGGAAAAGGGCCACCGTTCGTGTCCACCACCCTCATCCGGCCACCTCGGCTTCGGCCTGCAAAAATGCCGTGATATTCAAGATTTCTCCCAGATGCAAGATGCCACATTTTGGAACTCGGGCTGCTTTTGGAGTGCCAAATGTCTCCCACAATCTGACACCAGGAACATGGCCAGGTGAGTTTAGTTTCCCATGGAAAAGGGCCACCGTTCGTGTCCACCACCCTCATCTGGCCACCTCGGCTTCGGCCTGCAAAAATGCCGTGATATTCAAGATTTCTCCCAGATGCAAGATGCCACATTTTGGAACTCGGGCTGCTTTTGGAGTGCCAAATGTCTCCCACAATCTGACACCAGGAACATGGCCAGGTGAGTTTAGTTTCCCATGGAAAAGGGCCACCGTTCGTGTCCACCACCCTCATCTGGCCACCTCGGCTTCGGCCTCCAAAAATGCCGTGATATTCAAGATTTCTCCCAGATGCAAGATGCCACATTTTGGAACTCGGCTGCTTTTGGAGTGCCAAATGT
>NW_026960697.1:0-59066 GCF_021018805.1 Prinia subflava | reverse complement strand
AAGTCCTGTTGGTTGTCTGTGTTTGCAGCAAGCAGAGAAGCTGCTGCAGACACTTTCTTGCCCCTTTTCCACAAGTGAAGTATATTTTGTACCCAGTTGGTGTATTCCTCGTTGCAGAGCAAGAGCAAATATTTT
Source organism: Prinia subflava (assembly GCF_021018805.1). Taxonomy (NCBI): domain Eukaryota; kingdom Metazoa; phylum Chordata; class Aves; order Passeriformes; family Cisticolidae; genus Prinia; species Prinia subflava. The sequence goes on along the minus strand of NW_026960697.1, from coordinate 58,931 downwards.
AGGACCTAAATTGCTTGATTTCCATGGAAGAGCTCTGTAGAACACTATGCTTTGCTGTTGCTGTGTCGGTTTTCTCAAGAAACAAACCCTGTTTGTTCTCTGTACTTGCAGCGAGCAAAGAAGCTCTTGAAGACAAGTACCTGCTTTCTCCACTACTGACGTATATTTTGTACCAGTTGGTGTATTCCTGCTCTGGAGAGCAGGAGCAAAGGTTTTAGGACCTAAATTGCTTGATTTCCTTGGAAGAGATATGTAGAACACTGTGCTTTGCTGTTACTGTGTTGGTTTTCTCAAGACACAAGCCTTGTTGGTTGTCTGAGTTTCCAGCGAGCAGAAAAGCTGCTGCAGACACTTTCTTGCCCCTTTTCCACAAGTGAAGTATATTTTGTACCAGTTGGTGTATTCCTCGTCTGCAGAGCAAGTGCAAAGGTTTTAGGATCTAAATTGCTTGTTTTCCATGGAAGAGCTATGTAGAACACTATGCTTTGCTGTTGCTGTGTTGGTTTTCTCAAGACACAAGTCCTGTTGGTTGTCTGTGTTTGCAGCAAGCAGAGAAGCTGCTGCAGACACTTTCTTGCCCCTTTTCCACAAGTGAAGTATATTTTGTACCAGTTGGTGTATTCCTCGTCTGCAGAGCAAGAGCAAATATGTTAGGACCTAAATTGCTTGATTTCATTGGAAGAGCTATGTAGAACACTATCTTTGCTGTTGCTGTGTTGGTTTTCTAAAGACACAAGCCCTGTTTGTTCCCTGTGTTTTCATCAAGCAGAGAAGCTGCTGCAGACACTTTCTTGCCCTTTTGCACAAGTGAAGTATATTTTTGTACCAGTTGGTTGTGTTCTCGTCTGCAGAGCAAGAGCAAAGGTTTTAGGATCTAAATTACTTGTTTTCCATGGAAGAGCTCTGTAGAACACTATGCTTTGCTGTTGCTGTGTTGGTTTTCTGAAGACACAAGTCCTGTTGGTTGTCTGTGTTTGCAGCAAGCAGAGAAGCTGCTGCAGACACTTTCTTGCCCCTTTTCCACAAGTGAAGTATATTTTGTACCAGTTGGTGTATTCCTCGTCTGCAGAGCAAGAGCAAATATGTTAGGACCTAAATTGCTTGATTTCATTGGAAGAGCTATGTAGAACACTATCTTTGCTGTTGCTGTGTTGGTTTTCTAAAGACACAAGCCCTGTTTGTTCCCTGTGTTTTCATCAAGCAGAGAAGCTGCTGCAGACACTTTCTTGCCCCTTTTGCACAAGTGAAGTATATTTTGTACCAGTTGGTGTGTTCCTCGTCTGCAGAGCAAGAGCAAAGGTTTTAGGATCTAAATTACTTGTTTTCCATGGAAGAGCTCTGTAGAACACTATGCTTTGCTGTTGCTGTGTTGGTTTTCTGAAGACACAAGTCCTGTTGGTTGTCTGTGTTTGCAGCAAGCAGAGAAGCTGCTGCAGACACTTTCTTGCCCCTTTTCCACAAGTGAAGTATATTTTGTACCAGTTGGTGTATTCCTCGTCTGCAGAGCAAGAGCAAATATGTTAGGACCTAAATTGCTTGATTTCATTGGAAGAGCTATGTAGAACACTATCTTTGCTGTTGCTGTGTTGGTTTTCTAAAGACACAAGCCCTGTTTGTTCCCTGTGTTTTCATCAAGCAGAGAAGCTGCTGCAGACACTTTCTTGCCCCTTTTGCACAAGTGAAGTATATTTTGTACCAGTTGGTGTGTTCCTCGTCTGCAGAGCAAGAGCAAAGGTTTTAGGATCTAAATTACTTGTTTTCCATGGAAGAGCTCTGTAGAACACTATGCTTTGCTGTTGCTGTGTTGGTTTTCTGAAGACACAAGTCCTGTTGGTTGTCTGTGTTTGCAGCAAGCAGAGAAGCTGCTGCAGACACTTTCTTGCCCCTTTTCCACAAGTGAAGTATATTTTGTACCAGTTGGTGTATTCCTCGTCTGCAGAGCAAGAGCAAATATGTTAGGACCTAAATTGCTTGATTTCCATGGAAGAGCTCTGTAGAACACTATGCTTTGCTGTTGCTGTGTTGGTTTTCTCAAGAAACAAACCCTGTTTGTTCTCTGTACTTGCGCGAGCAGAGAAGCTCTTGAAGACACGTACCTGCTTTCTCCACTACTGACGTATATTTTTTACCAGTTGGTGTATTCCTCGTCTAGATAGCAGGAGCAAAGGTTTTAGGACCTAAATTGCTTGATTTCCTTGGAAGAGATATGTAGAACACTGTGCTTTGCTGTTACTGTGTTGGTTTTCTCAAGACACAAGTTCTGTTGGTTGTCTGTGTTTGCAGCAAGCAGAGAAGCTGCTGCAGACACTTTCTTGCTCCTTTTCCACTAGTGAAATATATTTTGTACCAGTTGGTGTATTCCTCGTTAGCAGAGCAAGAGCAAAGGTTTTAGGATCTAAATTGCTTGTTTTCCATGGAAGAGCTATGTAGAACACTATGCTTTGCTGTTGCTGTGTTGGTTTTCTCAAGACACAAGTCCTGTTGGTTGTCTGTGTTTGCAGCAAGCAGAGAAGCTGCTGCAGACACTTTCTTGCCCCTTTTCTACAAGTGAAGTATATTTTGTACCAGTTGGTGTGTTCCTCATCTGCAGAGCAAGATCAAAGGGTTTAGGACTTAAATTGCTTGATTTCATTGGAAGAGCTATGTAGAACACTATGCTTTGCTGTTGCTGTGTTGGTTTTCTAAAGACACAAGCCCTGTTTGTTCCCTGTGTTTTCAGCAAGCAGAGAAGCTCTTGAAGACACGTACCTGCTTTCTCCAGTACTGACGTTATATTTTGTACCAGTTGGTGTGTTCCTCGTCTGAAAGCAAGAGCAAATGTGTTAGGACCTAAATTGCTTGATTTCCATGGAAGAGCTCTGTAGAACACTATGCTTTGCTGTTGCTGTGTCGGTTTTCTCAAGAAACAAACCCTGTTTGTTCTCTGTACTTGCAGCGAGCAGAGAAGCTCTTGAAGACACGTACCTGCTTTCTCCAGTACTGACGTATATTTTGTACCAGTTGGTGTATTCCTCGTCTGCAGAGCAAGAGCAAAGGTGTTAGGACCTAAACTGCTTAATTTCCTTGGAAGAGATTGTAGAACACTATGGTTTTCGGTTGCTGTGTTTGTTTTCCTCAAGACACAAGCCCTGTTTGTTCTCTGTGTTTTCAGCAAGCAGAGAAGCTGCTGCAGACACTTTTTTTGCTCCTTTTCCACTAGTGAAGTATATTTTGTACAGTTGGTGTATTCCTCGTCTGCAGAGCAAGAGCAAAGGTTTTAGGATCTAAATTGCTTGTTTTCCATGGAAGAGCTATGTAGAACACTATGCTTTGCTGTTGCTGTGTTGGTTTTCTCAAGACACAAGTCCTGTTGGTTGTCTGTGTTTGCAGCAAGCAGAGAAGCTGCTGCAGACACTTTCTTGCCCTTTTCCACAAGTGAAGTATTTTTTGTACCAGTTGGTGTATTCCTCGTCTGCAGAGCAAGAGCAAATATGTTAGGACCTAAATTGCTTGATTTCCATGGAAGAGCTCTGTAGAACACTATGCTTTGCTGTTGCTGTGTCGGTTTTCTCAAGAAACAAACCCTGTTTGTTCTCTGTACTTGCAGCGAGCAGAGAAGCTCTTGAAGGACACGTACCTGCTTTCTCCACTACTGACGTATATTTTGTACCAGTTGGTGTATTCCTCGTCTGGAGAGCAGGAGCAAAGGTTAGGACCTAAATTGCTTGATTTCCTTGGAAGAGATATGTAGAACACTGTGCTTTGCTGTTACTGTGTTGGTTTTCTCAAGACACAAGTCCTGTTGGTTGTCTGTGTTTGCAGCAAGCAGAGAAGCTGCTGCAGACACTTTCTTGCCCCCTTTTCCACAAGTGAAGTATATTTTGTACCAGTTGGTGTATTCCTCGTCTGCAGAGCAAGAGCAAAGGTGTTAGGACCTAAACTGCTTAATTTCCATGGAAGAGATATGTGGAACACTATGGTTTTCGGTTGCTGTGTTTGTTTTCTCAAGACACAAGCCTGTTTGTTCCCTGTGTTTTCAGCAAGCAGAGAAGCTGCTGCAGACACTTTCTTGCTCCTTTTCCACTAGTGAAGTATATTTTGTACCAGTTGGTGTGTTCCTCATTGCAGAGCAAGATCAAAGGGGTTTAGGACTTAAATTGCTTGTTTTCCATGGAAGAGCTATGTAGAACACTATGCTTTGCTGTTGCTGTGTTGGTTCTCTAAAGACACAAGCCCTGTTTGTTCCCTGTGTTTTCAGCAAGCAGAGAAGCTCTTGAAGACACGTACCTGCTTTCTCCAGTACTGACGTATATTTTGTACCAGTTGGTGTGTTCCTCGTCTGCAAAGCAAGAGCAAAGTGTTTAGGACCTAAATTGCTTGATTTCCATGGAAGAGCTATGTAGAACACTATGCTTTGCTGTTGCTGTGTTGGTTTTCTCAAGACACAAGTCCTGTTGGTTGTCTTGTGTTTGCAGCAAGCAGAGAAGCTGCTGCAGACACTTTCTTGCCCCTTTTCCACAAGTGAAGTATTTTTTTGTACCAGTTGGTGTATTCCTTGTCTGCAGAGCAAGAGCAAATATGTTAGGACCTAAATTACTTGATTTCCATGGGGAAGAGCTCTGTAGAACACTATGCTTTGCTGTTGCTGTGTCGGTTTTCTCAAGACACAAACCCTGTTTGTTCTCTGTACTTGCAGCGAGCAAAGAAGCTCTTGAAGACACGTACTGCTTTCTCCACTACTGACGTATATTTTGTACCAGTTGGTGTATTCCTCGTCTGGAGAGCAGGAGCAAAGGTTTTAGGACCTAAATTGCTTGATTTCCTTGGAAGAGATATGTAGAACACTATGCTTTGCTGTTACTGATTTTGTTTTCTCAAGACACAAGCCTTGTTGGTTGTCTGAGTTTCCAGCGAGCAGAAAAGCTGCTGCAGACACTTTCTTGCCCCTTTTCCCACAAGTGAAGTATATTTTGTACCAGTTGGTGTATTCCTCGTCTGCAGAGCAAGAGCAAAGGTTTTAGGATCTAAATTGCTTGTTTTCCATGGAAGAGCTATGTAGAACACTATGCTTTGCTGTTGCTGTGTTGGTTTTCTCAAGAAACAAGTCCTGTTGGTTGTCTGTGTTTGCAGCAAGCAGAGAAGCTGCTGCAGACACTTTCTTGCCCCTTTTCCAAAGTGAAGTATATTTTGTACCAGTTGGTGTATTCCTCGTCTGCAGAGCAAGAGCAAATGTGTTAGGACCTAAATTGCTTGGTTTCCATGGAAGAGCTATGTAGAACACTATGCTTTGCTGTTGCTGTGTCGGTTTTTCTCAAGAAACAAACCCTGTTTGTTCTCTGTACTTGCAGCAAGCAGAGAAGCTCTTGAAGACACGTACCTGCTTTCTCCAGTACTGACGTATATTTTGTACCAGTTGGTGTATTCCTCGTCTGCAGAGCAAGAGCAAAGGTGTTAGGACCTAAACTGCTTATTTTCCTGGAAGAGATATGTAGAACACTATGGTTTTCGGTTGCTGTGTTTGTTTTCTGAAGACACAAGCCCTTATTGTTCTCTGTGTTTTCAGCAAGCAGAGAAGCTGCTGCAGACACTTTTTTGCTCCTTTTCCACAAGTGAAGTATATTTTGTACCAGTTGGTGTATTCCTCGTCTGCAGAGCAAGAGCAAAGGTTTTAGGATCTAAATTGCTTGTTTTCCATGGAAGAGCTATGTAGAACACTATGCTTTGCTGTTGCTGTGTTGGTTTTCTCAAGACACAAGTCCTGTTGGTTGTCTGTGTTTGCAGCAAGCAGAGAAGCTGCTGCAGACACTTTCTTGCCCCTTTTCCACAAGTGAAGTATATTTTGTACCAGTTGGTGTATTCCTCGTCTGCAGAGCAAGAGCAAATATTTTAGGACCTAAATTGCTTGATTTCCATGGAAGAGCTATGTAGAACACTATGCTTTGCTGTTGCTGTGTCGGTTTTCTCAAGAACAAACCTGTTTGTTCTCTGTACTTGCAGCGAGCAAAGAAGCTCTTGAAGACAAGTACCTGCTTTCTCCACTACTGACGTATATTTTGTACCAGTTGGTGTATTCCTCGTCTGGAGAGCAGGAGCAAAGGTTTTAGGATCTAAATTGCTTGATTTCCTTGGAAGAGATATGTAGAACACTGTGCTTTGCTGTTACTGTTGGTTTTCTCAAGACACAAGCCTTGTTGGTTGTCTGAGTTTCCAGCGAGCAGAAAAGCTGCTGCAGACACTTTCTTGCCCCTTTTCCACAAGTGAAGTATATTTTGTACCAGTTGGTGTATTCCTCGTCTGCAGAGCAAGAGCAAAGGTTTTAGGATCTAAATTGCTTGTTTTCCATGGAAGAGCTATGTAGAACACTATGCTTTGCTGTTGCTGTGTTGTTTTCTCAAGACACAAGTCCTGTTGGTTGTCTGTGTTTGCAGCAAGCAGAGAAGCTGCTGCAGACACTTTCTTGCCCCTTTTCCACAAGTGAAGTATATTTTGTACCAGTTGGTGTATTCCTCGTCTGCAGAGCAAGAGCAAATATGTTAGGACCTAAATTGCTTGATTTCATTGGAAGAGCTATGTAGAACACTATCTTTGCTGTTGCTGTGTTGGTTTTCTAAAGACACAAGCCCTGTTTGTTCCCTGTGTTTTCATCAAGCAGAGAAGCTGCTGCAGACACTTTCTTGCCCCTTTTGCACAAGTGAAGTATATTTTGTACCAGTTGGTGTGTTCCTCGTCTGCAGAGCAAGAGCAAAGGTTTTAGGATCTAAATTACTTGTTTTCCATGAAGAGCTCTTGTAGAACACTATGCTTTGCTGTCTGTGTGTTGGTTTTCTGAAGACACAAGTCCTGTTGGTTGTCTGTGTTTGCAGCAAGCAGAGAAGCTGCTGCAGACACTTTCTTGCCCCTTTTCCACAAGTGAAGTATATTTTGTACCAGTTGGTGTATTCCTCGTCTGCAGAGCAAGAGCAAATATGTTAGGACCTAAATTGCTTGATTTCATTGGAAGAGCTATGTAGAACACTATCTTTGCTGTTGCTGTGTTGGTTTTCTAAAGACACAAGCCCTGTTTGTTCCCTGTGTTTTCATCAAGCAGAGAAGCTGCTGCAGACACTTTCTTGCCCCTTTTGCACAAGTGAAGTATATTTTGTACCAGTTGGTGTGTTCCTCGTCTGCAGAGCAAGAGCAAAGGTTTTAGGATCTAAATTACTTGTTTTCCATGGAAGAGCTCTGTAGAACACTATGCTTTGCTGTTGCTGTGTTGGTTTTCTGAAGACACAAGTCCTGTTGGTTGTCTGTGTTTGCAGCAAGCAGAGAAGCTGCTGCAGACACTTTCTTGCCCCTTTTCCACAAGTGAAGTATATTTTGTACCAGTTGGTGTATTCCTCGTCTGCAGAGCAAGAGCAAATATGTTAGGACCTAAATTGCTTGATTTCCATGGAAGAGCTCTGTAGAACACTATGCTTTGCTGTTGCTGTGTTTGGTTTTCTCAAGAAACAAACCCTGTTTGTTCTCTGTACTTGCAGCGAGCAGAGAAGCTCTTGAAGACACGTACCTGCTTTCTCCAGTACTGACGTATATTTTGTACCAGTTGGTGTATTCCTCGTCTAGAGAGCAGGAGCAAAGGTTTTAGGACCTAAATTGCTTGATTTCCTTGGAAGAGATATGTAGAACACTGTGCTTTGCTGTTACTGTGTTGGTTTTCTCAAGACACAAGTTCTGTTGGTTGTCTGTGTTTGCAGCAAGCAGAGAAGCTGCTGCAGACACTTTCTTGCTCCTTTTCCACTAGTGAAATATATTTTGTACCAGTTGGTGTATTCCTCGTTAGCAGAGCAAGAGCAAAGGTTTTAGGATCTAAATTGCTTGTTTTCCATGGAAGAGCTATGTAGAACACTATGCTTTGCTGTTGCTGTGTTGGTTTTCTCAAGACACAAGTCCTGTTGGTTGTCTGTGTTTGCAGCAAGCAGAGAAGCTGCTGCAGACACTTTCTTGCCCCTTTTCTACAAGTGAAGTATATTTTGTACCAGTTGGTGTGTTCCTCATCTGCAGAGCAAGATCAAAGGGTTTAGGACTTAAATTGCTTGATTTCATTGGAAGAGCTATGTAGAACACTATGCTTTGCTGTTGCTGTGTTGGTTTTCTAAAGACACAAGCCCTGTTTGTTCTCTGTGTTTTCAGCAAGCAGAGAAGCTGCTGCAGACACTTTCTTGCCCCTTTTCACAAGTGAAGTATATTTTGTACCAGTTGGTGTATTCCTCGTCTGCAGAGCAAGAGCAAAGGTTTTAGGATCTAAATTGCTTGTTTTCCATGGAAGAGCTATGTAGAACACTATGCTTTGCTGTTGCTGTGTTGGTTTTCTCAAGACACAAGTCCTGTTGGTTGTCTGTGTTTGCAGCAAGCAGAGAAGCTGCTGCAGACACTTTCTTGCCCCTTTTCCACAAGTGAAGTATATTTTGTACCAGTTGGTGTATTCCTCGTCTGCAGAGCAAGAGCAAATATGTTAGGACCTAAATTGCTTGATTTCCATGGAAGAGCTCTGTAGAACACTATGCTTTGCTGTTGCTGTGTCGGTTTTCTCAAGAAACAAACCCTGTTTGTTCTCTGTACTTGCAGCGAGCAGAGAAGCTCTTGAAGACACGTACCTGCTTTCTCCACTACTGACGTATATTTTGTACCAGTTGGTGTATTCCTCGTCTGGAGAGCAGGAGCAAAGGTTTTAGGACCTAAATTGCTTGATTTCCTTGGAAGAGATATGTAGAACACTGTGCTTTGCTGTTACTGTGTTGGTTTTCTCAAGACACAAGTCCTGTTGGTTGTCTGTGTTTGCAGCAAGCAGAGAAGCTGCTGCAGACACTTTCTTGCTCCTTTTCCACTAGTGAAGTATATTTTGTACCAGTTGGTGTATTCCTCGTCTGCAGAGCAAGAGCAAAGGTTTTAGGATCTAAATTGCTTGTTTTCCATGGAAGAGCTATGTAGAACACTATGCTTTGCTGTTGCTGTGTTGGTTTTCTCAAGACACAAGTCCTGTTGGTTGTCTGTGTTTGCAGCAAGCAGAGAAGCTGCTGCAGACACTTTCTTGCCCCTTTTCCACAAGTGAAGTATATTTTGTACCAGTTGGTGTATTCTCGTCTGCAGAGCAAGAGCAAAGGTGTTAGGACCTAAACTGCTTAATTTCCATGGAAGAGATATGTGGAACACTATGGTTTTCGGTTGCTGTGTTTGTTTTCTCAAGACACAAGCCCTGTTTGTTCCTGTGTTTTCAGCAAGCAGAGAAGCTGCTGCAGGACACTTGTTTTGCTCCTTTTCACAAGTGAAGTATATTTTGTACCAGTTGGTGTGTTCCTCATCTGCAGAGCAAGATCAAAGGGTTTAGGACTTAAATTGCTTGTTTTCCATGGAAGAGCTCTGTAGAACACTATGCTTTGCTTGTTGCTGTGTTGGTTCTCTAAAGACACAAGCCCTGTTTGTTCCCTGTGTTTTCAGCAGAGCAAGAAGCTCTTGAAGACACGTACCTGCTTTCTCCAGTACTGACGTATATTTTTGTACCAGTTGGTGTGTTCCTCGTCTGCAAAGCAAGAGCAAATGTGTTATGACCTAAATTGCTTGATTTCCATGGAAGAGCTCTGTAGAACACTATGCTTTGGCTGTTGCTGTGTTGGTTTTCTCAAGACACAAGTCCTGTTGGTTGTCTGTGTTTGCAGCAAGCAGAGAAGCTGCTGCAGACACTTTCTTGCCCCTTTTCCACAAGTGAAGTATTTTTTGTACAGTTGGTGTATTTCCCGTCTGCAGAGCAAGAGCAAATATGTTAGGACTTAAATTGCTTGTTTTCCATGGAAGAGCTCTGTAGAACACTATGCTTTGCTGTTGCTGTGTCGGTTTTCTCAAGAAACAAACCCTGTTTGTTCTCTGTACTTGCAGCGAGCAAAGAAGCTCTTGAAGACACGTACCTGCTTTCTCCACTACTGACGTATATTTTGTACCAGTTGGTGTATTCCTCGTCTGGAGAGCAGGAGCAAAGGTTTTAGGACCTAAATTGCTTGATTTCCTTGGAAGAGATATGTAGAACACTGTGCTTTGCTGTTACTGATTTTGTTTTCTCAAGACACAAGCCTTGTTGGTTGTCTGTGTTTGCAGCAAGCAGAGAAGCTGCTGCAGACACTTTCTTGCCCCTTTTCCACAAGTGAAGTATATTTTGTACCAGTTGGTGTATTCCTCGTCTGCAGAGCAAGAGCAAATGTGTTAGGACCTAAATTGCTTGGTTTCCATGGAAGAGCTCTGTAGAACACTATGCTTTGCTGTTGCTGTGTCGGTTTTCTCAAGAAACAAACCCTGTTTGTTCTCTGTGCTTGCAGCAAGCAGAGAAGCTCTTGAAGACACGTACCTGCTTTCTCCAGTACTGACGTATATTTTGTACCAGTTCGTGTATTCCTCGTCTGCAGAGCAAGAGCAAAGGTGTTAGGACCTAAACTGCTTAATTTCCTTGGAAGAGATATGTAGAACACTATGGTTTTTCGGTTGCTGTGTTTGTTTTCTCAAGACACAAGTCCTGTTGGTTGTCTGTGTTTGCAGCAAGCAGAGAAGCTGCTGCAGACACTTTCTTGCCCCTTTTCCACAAGTGAAGTATATTTTGTACCAGTTGGTGTATTCTCGTCTGCAGAGCAAGTGCAAAGGTTTTAGGATCTAAATTGCTTGTTTTCCATGGAAGAGCTATGTAGAACACTATGCTTTGCTGTTGCTGTGTTGGTTTTCTCAAGACACAAGCCCTGTTTGTTCTCTGTGTTTTCAGCAAGCAGAGAAGCTGCTGCAGACACTTTCTTGCCCCTTTTCCACAAGTGAAGTATATTTTGTGCCAGTTGGTGTGTTCCTCCTCTGCAGAGCAAGAGCAAAGGTTTTAGGATCTAAATTGCTTGTTTTCCATGGAAGAGCTATGTAGAACACTATGCTTTGCTGTTGCTGTGTTGGTTTTCTCAAGACACAAGTCCTGTTGGTTGTCTGTGTTTGCAGCAAGCAGAGAAGCTGCTGCAGACACTTTCTTGCCCCTTTTCTACAAGTGAAGTATATTTTGTACCAGTTGGTGTGTTCCTCATCTGCAGAGCAAGATCAAAGGGTTTAGGACCTAAATTGCTTGATTTCATTGGAAGAGCTATGTAGAACACTATGCTTTGCTGTTGCTGTGTTGGTTTTCTAAAGACACAAGCCCTGTTTGTTCCCTGTGTTTTTCAGCAAGCAGAGAAGCTCTTGAAGACACGTACCTGCTTTCTCCAGTACTGACGTATATTTTGTACCAGTTGGTGTGTTCCTTGTCTGCAAAGCAAGAGCAAATGTGTTAGGAACCTAAATTGCTTGATTTCCATGGAAGAGCTCTGTAGAACACTATGCTTTGCTGTTGCTGTGTTGGTTTTCTCAAGACACAAGTCCTGTTGGTTGTCTGTGTTTGCAGCAAGCAGAGAAGCTGCAGACACTTTCTTGCCCCTTTTCCACAAGTGAAGTATATTTTGTACCAGTTGGTGTATTCCTCGTCTGCAGAGCAAGAGCAAATAGAGCAAGAGCAAATATGTTAGGACCTAAATTACTTGATTTCCATGGAAGAGCTCTGTAGAACACTATGCTTTGCTGTTGCTGTGTCGGTTTTCTCAAGAAACAAACCCTGTTTGTTCTCTGTACTTGCAGCGAGCAGAGAAGCTCTTGAAGACACGTACCTGCTTTCTCCACTACTGACGTATATTTTGTACCAGTTGGTGTATTCCTCGTCTGGAGAGCAGGAGCAAAGGTTTTAGGACCTAAATTGCTTGATTTCCTTGGAAGAGATATGTAGAACACTGTGCTTTGCTGTTACTGTGTTGGTTTTCTCAAGACACAAGTCCTGTTGGTTGTCTGTGTTTGCAGCAAGCAGAGAAGCTGCTGCAGACACTTTCTTGCTCCTTTTCCACAAGTGAAGTATATTTTGTACCAGTTGGTGTATTCCTCGTCTGCAGAGCAAGAGCAAAGGTTTTAGGATCTAAATTGCTTGTTTTCCATGGAAGAGCTATGTAGAACACTATGCTTTGCTGTTGCTGTGTTGGTTTTCTCAAGACACAAGCCCTGTTTGTTCTCTGTGTTTTCAGCAAGCAGAGAAGCTGCTGCAGACACTTTCTTGCCCCTTTTCCACTAGTGAAGTATATTTTGTGCCAGTTGGTGTGTTCCTCCTCTGCAGAGCAAGAGCAAAGGTTTTAGGATCTAAATTGCTTGTTTTCCATGGAAGAGCTATGTAGAACACTATGCTTTGCTGTTGCTGTGTTGGTTTTCTCAAGACACAAGTCTTGTTGGTTGTCTGTGTTTGCAGCAAGCAGAGAAGCTGCTGCAGACACTTTCTTGCCCCTTTTCCACAAGTGAAGTATATTTTGTACCAGTTGGTGTATTCCTCGTCTGCAGAGCAAGAGCAAATATGTTAGGACCTAAATTACTTGATTTCCATGGAAGAGCTCTGTAGAACACTATGCTTTGCTGTTGCTGTGTCGGTTTTCTCAAGAAACAAACCCTGTTTGTTCTCTGTACTTGCAGCGAGCAGAGAAGCTCTTGAAGACACGTACCTGCTTTCTCCACTACTGACGTATATTTTGTACCAGTTGGTGTATTCCTCGTCTGGAGAGCAGGAGCAAAGGTTTTAGGACCTAAATTGCTTGATTTCCTTGGAAGAGATATGTAGAACACTGTGCTTTGCTGTTACTGTGTTGGTTTTCTCAAGACACAAGTCCTGTTGGTTGTCTGTGTTTGCAGCAAGCAGAGAAGCTGCTGCAGACACTTTCTTGCTCCTTTTCCACTAGTGAAGTATATTTTGTACCAGTTGGTGTATTCCTCGTCTGCAGAGCAAGAGAAAGGTTTTAGGATCTAAATTGCTTGTTTTCCATGGAAGAGCTATGTAGAACACTATGCTTTGCTGTTGCTGTGTTGGTTTTCTCAAGACACAAGCCCTGTTTGTTCTCTGTGTTTTCAGCAAGCAGAGAAGCTGCTGCAGACACTTTCTTGCCCCTTTTCCACTAGTGAAGTATATTTTGTGCCAGTTGGTGTGTTCCTCCTCTGCAGAGCAAGAGCAAAGGTTTTAGGATCTAAATTGCTTGTTTTCCATGGAAGAGCTATGTAGAACACTATGCTTTGCTGTTGCTGTGTTGGTTTTCTCAAGACACAAGTCCTGTTGGTTGTCTGTGTTTGCAGCAAGCAGAGAAGCTGCTGCAGACACTTTCTTGCCCCTTTTCCACAAGTGAAGTATATTTTGTACCAGTTGGTGTGTTCCTCGTCTGCAGAGCAAGAGCAAAGGTTTTAGGATCTAAATTGCTTGTTTTCCATGGAAGAGCTATGTAGAACACTATGCTTTGCTGTTGCTGTGTCGGTTTTCTCAAGAAACAAACCCTGTTGGTTGTCTGTGTTTGCAGCAAGCAGAGAAGCTCTTGAAGACACGTACCTGCTTTCTCCACTACTGACGTATATTTTGTACCAGTTGGTGTATTCCTCGTCTGGAGAGCAGGAGCAAAGGTTTTAGGACCTAAATTGCTTGATTTCCTTGGAAGAGATATGTAGAACACTGTGCTTTGCTGTTACTGTGTTGGTTTTTTCAAGACACAAGTCCTGTTGGTTGTCTGTGTTTGCAGCAAGCAGAGAAGCTGCTGCAGACACTTTCTTGCCCCTTTTCCACTAGTGAAGTATATTTTGTACCAGTTGGTGTATTCCTCGTCTGCAGAGCAAGTGCAAAGGTTTTAGGATCTAAATTGCTTGTTTTCCATGGAAGAGCTATGTAGAACACTATGCTTTGCTGTTGCTGTGTTGGTTTTCTCAAGACACAAGTCCTGTTGGTTGTCTGTGTTTGCAGCAAGCAGAGAAGCTGCTGCAGACACTTTCTTGCCCCTTTTCCACTAGTGAAGTATATTTTGTACCAGTTGGTGTATTCCTCGTCTGCAGAGCAAGAGCAAAGGTTTTAGGATCTAAATTGCTTGTTTTCCATGGAAGAGCTATGTAGAACACTATGCTTTGCTGTTGCTGTGTTGGTTTTCTCAAGACACAAGTCCTGTTGGTTGTCTGTGTTTGCAGCAAGCAGAGAAGCTGCTGCAGACACTTTCTTGCCCCTTTTCCACAAGTGAAGTATATTTTGTACCAGTTGGTGTATTCCTCGTCTGCAGAGCAAGAGCAAAGGTTTTAGGATCTAAATTGCTTGTTTTCCATGGAAGAGCTATGTAGAACACTATGCTTTGCTGTTGCTGTGTTGGTTTTCTCAAGACACAAGTCCTGTTGGTTGTCTGTGTTTGCAGCAAGCAGAGAAGCTGCTGCAGACACTTTCTTGCCCCTTTTCCACAAGTGAAGTATATTTTGTACCAGTTGGTGTATTCCTCGTCTGCAGAGCAAGAGCAAATATGTTAGGACCTAAATTACTTGATTTCCATGGAAGAGCTCTGTAGAACACTATGCTTTGCTGTTGCTGTGTCGGTTTTCTCAAGAAACAAACCCTGTTTGTTCTCTGTACTTGCAGCGAGCAGAGAAGCTCTTGAAGACACGTACCTGCTTTCTCCACTACTGACGTATATTTTGTACCAGTTGGTGTATTCCTCGTCTGGAGAGCAGGAGCAAAGGTTTTAGGACCTAAATTGCTTGATTTCCTTGGAAGAGATATGTAGAACACTGTGCTTTGCTGTTACTGTGTTGGTTTTCTCAAGACACAAGTCCTGTTGGTTGTCTGTGTTTGCAGCAAGCAGAGAAGCTGCTGCAGACACTTTCTTGCTCCTTTTCCACAAGTGAAGTATATTTTGTACCAGTTGGTGTATTCCTCGTCTGCAGAGCAAGAGCAAAGTTTTAGGATCTAAATTGCTTGTTTTCCATGGAAGAGCTATGTAGAACACTATGCTTTGCTGTTGCTGTGTTGGTTTTCTCAAGACACAAGCCCTGTTTGTTCTCTGTGTTTTCAGCAAGCAGAGAAGCTGCTGCAGACACTTTCTTGCCCCTTTTCCACTAGTGAAGTATATTTTGTGCCAGTTGGTGTGTTCCTCCTCTGCAGAGCAAGAGCAAAGGTTTTAGGATCTAAATTGCTTGTTTTCCATGGAAGAGCTATGTAGAACACTATGCTTTGCTGTTGCTGTGTTGGTTTTCTCAAGACACAAGTCCTGTTGGTTGTCTGTGTTTGCAGCAAGCAGAGAAGCTGCTGCAGACACTTTCTTGCCCCTTTTCCACAAGTGAAGTATATTTTGTACCAGTTGGTGTATTCCTCGTCTGCAGAGCAAGAGCAAAGGTTTTAGGATCTAAATTGCTTGTTTTCCATGGAAGAGCTCTGTAGAACACTATGCTTTGCTGTTGCTGTGTCGGTTTTCTCAAGAAACAAACCCTGTTTGTTCTCTGTACTTGCAGCGAGCAGAGAAGCTCTTGAAGACACGTACCTGCTTTCTCCACTACTGACGTATATTTTGTACCAGTTGGTGTATTCCTCGTCTGGAGAGCAGGAGCAAAGGTTTTAGGACCTAAATTGCTTGATTTCCTTGGAAGAGATATGTAGAACACTGTGCTTTGCTGTTACTGTGTTGGTTTTTTCAAGACACAAGTCCTGTTGGTTGTCTGTGTTTGCAGCAAGCAGAGAAGCTGCTGCAGACACTTTCTTGCCCCTTTTCCACTAGTGAAGTATATTTTGTACCAGTTGGTGTATTCCTCGTCTGCAGAGCAAGTGCAAAGGTTTTTAGATCTAAATTGCTTGTTTTCCATGGAAGAGCTATGTAGAACACTATGCTTTGCTGTTGCTGTGTTGGTTTTCTCAAGACACAAGTCCTGTTGGTTGTCTGTGTTTGCAGCAAGCAGAGAAGCTGCTGCAGACACTTTCTTGCCCCTTTTCCACAAGTGAAGTATATTTTGTACCAGTTGGTGTATTCCTCGTCTGCAGAGCAAGAGCAAAGGTTTTAGGATCTAAATTGCTTGTTTTCCATGGAAGAGCTATGTAGAACACTATGCTTTGCTGTTGCTGTGTTGGTTTTCTCAAGACACAAGTCCTGTTGGTTGTCTGTGTTTGCAGCAAGCAGAGAAGCTGCTGCAGACACTTTCTTGCCCCTTTTCCACAAGTGAAGTATATTTTGTACCAGTTGGTGTATTCCTCGTCTGCAGAGCAAGAGCAAAGGTTTTAGGATCTAAATTGCTTGTTTTCCATGGAAGAGCTATGTAGAACACTATGCTTTGCTGTTGCTGTGTCGGTTTTCTCAAGAAACAAACCCTGTTTGTTCTCTGTACTTGCAGCGAGCAGAGAAGCTCTTGAAGACCACGTACCTGCTTTCTCCACTACTGACGTATATTTTGTACCAGTTGGTGTATTCCTCGTCTGGAGAGCAGGAGCAAAGGTTTTAGGACCTAAATTGCTTGATTTCCTTGGAAGAGATATGTAGAACACTGTGCTTTGCTGTTACTGTGTTGGTTTTCTCAAGACACAAGTCCTGTTGGTTGTCTGTGTTTGCAGCAAGCAGAGAAGCTGCTGCAGACACTTTCTTGCTCCTTTTCCACTAGTGAAGTATATTTTGTACCAGTTGGTGTATTCCTCGTCTGCAGAGCAAGAGCAAAGGTTTTTAGGATCTAAATTGCTTGTTTTCCATGGAAGAGCTATGTAGAACACTATGCTTTGCTGTTGCTGTGTTGGTTTTCTCAAGACACAAGCCCTGTTTGTTCTCTGTGTTTTCAGCAAGCAGAGAAGCTGCTGCAGACACTTTCTTGCCCCTTTTCCACAAGTGAAGTATATTTTGTACCAGTTGGTGTATTCCTCGTCTGCAGAGCAAGTGCAAAGGTTTTAGGATCTAAATTGCTTGTTTTCCATGGAAGAGCTATGTAGAACACTATGCTTTGCTGTTGCTGTGTTGGTTTTCTCAAGACACAAGCCCTGTTTGTTCTCTGTGTTTTCAGCAAGCAGAGAAGCTGCTGCAGACACTTTCTTGCCCCTTTTCCACAAGTGAAGTATATTTTGTGCCAGTTGGTGTGTTCCTCCTCTGCAGAGCAAGAGCAAAGGTTTTAGGATCTAAATTGCTTGTTTTCCATGGAAGAGCTATGTAGAACACTATGCTTTGCTGTTGCTGTGTTGGTTTTCTCAAGACACAAGTCCTGTTGGTTGTCTGTGTTTGCAGCAAGCAGAGAAGCTGCTGCAGACACTTTCTTGCCCCTTTTCCACAAGTGAAGTATATTTTGTACCAGTTGTGTATTCCTCGTCTGCAGAGCAAGAGCAAAGGTTTTAGGATCTAAATTGCTTGTTTTCCATGGAAGAGCTATGTAGAACACTATGCTTTGCTGTTGCTGTGTTGGTTTTCTCAAGACACAAGTCCTGTTGGTTGTCTGTGTTTGCAGCAAGCAGAGAAGCTGCTGCAGACACTTTCTTGCCCCTTTTCCACAAGTGAAGTATATTTTGTACCAGTTGGTGTATTCCTCGTCTGCAGAGCAAGAGCAAATATGTTAGGACCTAAATTACTTGATTTCCATGGAAGAGCTCTGTAGAACACTATGCTTTGCTGTTGCTGTGTCGGTTTCTCAAGAAACAAACCCTGTTTGTTCTCTGTACTTGCAGCGAGCAGAGAAGCTCTTGAAGACACGTACCTGCTTTCTCCACTACTGACGTATATTTTTGTACCAGTTGGTGTATTCCTCGTCTGGAGAGCAGGAGCAAAGGTTTTAGGACCTAAATTGCTTGATTTCCTTGGAAGAGATATGTAGAACACTGTGCTTTGCTGTTACTGTGTTTGGTTTTCTCAAGACACAAGTCCTGTTGGTTGTCTGTGTTTGCAGCAAGCAGAGAAGCTGCTGCAGACACTTTCTTGCTCCTTTTCCACTAGTGAAGTATATTTTGTACCAGTTGGTGTATTCCTCGTCTGCAGAGCAAGAGCAAATATGTTAGGACCTAAATTACTTGATTTCCATGGAAGAGCTCTGTAGAACACTATGCTTTGTTGTTGCTGTGTCGGTTTTCTCAAGAAACAAACCCTGTTTGTTCTCTGTACTTGCAGCGAGCAGAGAAGCTCTTGAAGACACGTACCTGCTTTCTCCACTACTGACGTATATTTTGTACCAGTTGGTGTATTCCTCGTCTGGAGAGCAGGAGCAAAGGTTTTAGGACCTAAATTGCTTGATTTCCTTGGAAGACATATGTAGAACACTGTGGCTTTGCTGTTACTGTGTTGGTTTTCTCAAGACACAAGTCCTGTTGGCTGTCTGTGTTTGCAGCAAGCAGAGAAGCTGCTGCAGACACTTTCTTGCTCCTTTTCCACTAGTGAAGTATATTTTGTACCAGTTGGTGTATTCCTCGTCTGCAGAGCAAGAGCAAAGGTTTTAGGATCTAAATTGCTTGTTTTCCATGGAAGAGCTATGTAGAACACTATGCTTTGCTGTTGCTGTGTTGGTTTTCTCAAGACACAAGTCCTGTTTGTTCTCTGTGTTTTCAGCAAGCAGAGAAGCTGCTGCAGACACTTTCTTGCCCCTTTTCCACTAGTGAAGTATATTTTGTACCAGTTGGTGTATTCCTCGTCTGCAGAGCAAGTGCAAAGGTTTTAGGATCTAAATTGCTTGTTTTCCATGGAAGAGCTATGTAGAACACTATGCTTTGCTGTTGCTGTGTTGGTTTTCTAAAGACACAAGCCCTGTTTGTTCCCTGTGTTTTCAGCAAGCAGAGAAGCTGCTGCAGACACTTTCTTGCCCCTTTTCCACAAGTGAAGTATATTTTGTGCCAGTTGGTGTGTTTCCTCCTCTGCAGAGCAAGAGCAAAGGTTTTAGGATCTAAATTGCTTGTTTTCCATGGAAGAGCTATGTAGAACACTATGCTTTGCTGTTGCTGTGTTGGTTTTCTCAAGACACAAGTCCTGTTGGTTGTCTGTGTTTGCAGCAAGCAGAGAAGCTGCTGCAGACACTTTCTTGCCCCTTTTCCACAAGTGAAGTATATTTTGTACCAGTTGGTGTATTCCTCGTCTGCAGAGCAAGAGCAAAGGTTTTAGGATCTAAATTGCTTGTTTTCCATGGAAGAGCTCTGTAGAACACTATGCTTTGCTGTTGCTGTGTTGGTTTTCTCAAGACACAAGTCCTGTTGGTTGTCTGTGTTTGCAGCAAGCAGAGAAGCTGCTGCAGACACTTTCTTGCCCCTTTTCCACAAGTGAAGTATATTTTGTACCAGTTGGTGTATTCCTCGTCTGCAGAGCAAGAGCAAATATGTTAGGACCTAAATTACTTGATTTCCATGGAAGAGCTCTGTAGAACACTATGCTTTGCTGTTGCTGTGTCGGTTTTCTCAAGAAACAAACCCTGTTTGTTCTCTGTACTTGCAGCGAGCAGAGAAGCTCTTGAAGACACGTACCTGCTTTCTCCACTACTGACATATATTTTGTACCAGTTGATGTATTCCTCGTCTGGAGAGCAGGAGCAAAGGTTTTAGGACCTAAATTGCTTGATTTCCTTGGAAGAGATATGTAGAACACTGTGCTTTGCTGTTACTGTGTTGGTTTTCTCAAGACACAAGTCCTGTTGGTTGTCTGTGTTTGCAGCAAGCAGAGAAGCTGCTGCAGACACTTTCTTGCTCCTTTTCCACTAGTGAAGTATATTTTGTACCAGTTGGTGTATTCCTCGTCTGCAGAGCAAGAGCAAAGGTTTTAGGATCTAAATTGCTTGTTTTCCATGGAAGAGCTATTAAGAACACTATGGTTTTCGGTTGATGTGTTTGTTTTCTCAAGACACAAGCCCTGTTTGTTCTCTGTGTTTTCAGCAAGCAGAGAAGCTGCTGCAGACACTTTCTTGCCCCTTTTCCACTAGTGAAGTATATTTTGTACCAGTTGGTGTATTCCTCGTCTGCAGACCAAGAGCAAAGGTTTTAGGATCTAAATTGCTTGTTTTCCATGGAAGAGCTATGTAGAACACTATGCTTTGCTGTTGCTGTGTCGGTTTTCTCAAGAAACAAACCCTGTTTGTTCTCTGTACTTGCAGCGAGCAGAGAAGCTCTTGAAGACACGTACCTGCTTTCTCCACTACTGACGTATATTTTGTACCAGTTGGTGTATTCCTCGTCTGGAGAGCAGGAGCAAAGGTTTTAGGACCTAAATTGCTTGCATTTCCTTGGAAGAGATATGTAGAACACTGTGCTTTGCTGTTACTGTGTTGGTTTTCTCAAGACACAAGTCCTGTTGGCTGTCTGTGTTTTGCAGCAAGCAGAGAAGCTGCTGCAGACACTTTCTTGCTCCTTTTCCACTAGTGAAGTATATTTTGTACCAGTTGGTGTATTCCTCGTCTGCAGAGCAAGAGCAAAGGTTTTAGGATCTAAATTGCTTGTTTTCCATGGAAGAGCTATGTAGAACACTATGCTTTGCTGTTGCTGTGTTGGTTTTCTCAAGACACAAGTCCTGTTTGTTCTCTGTGTTTTCAGCAAGCAGAGAAGCTGCTGCAGACACTTTCTTGCCCCTTTTCCACTAGTGAAGTATATTTTGTACCAGTTGGTGTATTCCTCGTCTGCAGAGCAAGAGCAAAGGTTTTAGGATCTAAATTGCTTGTTTTCCATGGAAGAGCTATGTAGAACACTATGCTTTGCTGTTGCTGTGTTGGTTTTCTAAAGACACAAGCCCTGTTTGTTCCCTGTGTTTTCAGCAAGCAGAGAAGCTGCTGCAGACACTTTCTTGCCCCTTTTCCACAAGTGAAGTATATTTTGTGCCAGTTGGTGTGTTCCTCCTCTGCAGAGCAAGAGCAAAGGTTTTAGGATCTAAATTGCTTGTTTTCCATGGAAGAGCTATGTAGAACACTATGCTTTGCTGTTGCTGTGTTGGTTTTCTCAAGACACAAGTCCTGTTGGTTGTCTGTGTTTGCAGCAAGCAGAGAAGCTGCTGCAGACACTTTCTTGCCCCTTTTCCACAAGTGAAGTATATTTTGTACCAGTTGGTGTATTCCTCGTCTGCAGAGCAAGAGCAAAGGTTTTAGGATCTAAATTGCTTGTTTTCCATGGAAGAGCTATGTAGAACACTATGCTTTGCTGTTGCTGTGTTGGTTTTCTCAAGACACAAGTCCTGTTGGTTGTCTGTGTTTGCAGCAAGCAGAGAAGCTGCTGCAGACACTTTCTTGCCCCTTTTCCACAAGTGAAGTATATTTTGTACCAGTTGGTGTATTCCTCGTCTGCAGAGCAAGAGCAAATATGTTAGGACCTAAATTACTTGATTTCCATGGAAGAGCTCTGTAGAACACTATGCTTTGCTGTTGCTGTGTCGGTTTTCTCAAGAAACAAACCCTGTTTGTTCTCTGTACTTGCAGCGAGCAGAGAAGCTCTTGAAGACACGTACCTGCTTTCTCCACTACTGACGTATATTTTGTACCAGTTGGTGTATTCCTCGTCTGGAGAGCAGGAGCAAAGGTTTTAGGACCTAAATTGCTTGATTTCCTTGGAAGAGATATGTAGAACACTGTGCTTTGCTGTTACTGTGTTGGTTTTCTCAAGACACAAGTCCTGTTGGTTGTCTGTGTTTGCAGCAAGCAGAGAAGCTGCTGCAGACACTTTCTTGCTCCTTTTCCACTAGTGAAGTATATTTTGTACCAGTTGGTGTATTCCTCGTCTGCAGAGCAAGAGCAAATATGTTAGGACCTAAATTACTTGATTTCCATGGAAGAGCTCTGTAGAACACTATGCTTTGTTGTTGCTGTGTCGGTTTTCTCAAGAAACAAACCCTGTTTGTTCTCTGTACTTGCAGCGAGCAGAGAAGCTCTTGAAGACACGTACCTGCTTTCTCCACTACTGACGTATATTTTGTACCAGTTGGTGTATTCCTCGTCTGGAGAGCAGGAGCAAAGGTTTTAGGACCTAAATTGCTTGATTTCCTTGGAAGAGATATGTAGAACACTGTGCTTTGCTGTTACTGTGTTGGTTTTCTCAAGACACAAGTCCTGTTGGCTGTCTGTGTTTGCAGCAAGCAGAGAAGCTGCTGCAGACACTTTCTTGCTCCTTTTCCACTAGTGAAGTATATTTTGTACCAGTTGGTGTATTCCTCGTCTGCAGAGCAAGAGCAAAGGTTTTAGGATCTAAATTGCTTGTTTTCCATGGAAGAGCTATTAAGAACACTATGGTTTTCGGTTGATGTGTTTGTTTTCTCAAGACACAAGCCCTGTTTGTTCTCTGTGTTTTCAGCAAGCAGAGAAGCTGCTGCAGACACTTTCTTGCCCCTTTTCCACTAGTGAAGTATATTTTGTACCAGTTGGTGTATTCCTCGTCTGCAGACCAAGAGCAAAGGTTTTAGGATCTAAATTGCTTGTTTTCCATGGAAGAGCTATGTAGAACACTATGCTTTGCTGTTGCTGTGTCGGTTTTCTCAAGAAACAAACCCTGTTTGTTCTCTGTACTTGCAGCGAGCAGAGAAGCTGCTGCAGACACTTTCTTGCCCCTTTTCCACAAGTGAAGTATATTTTGTGCCAGTTGGTGTGTTCCTCCTCTGCAGAGCAAGAGCAAAGGTTTTAGGATCTAAATTGCTTGTTTTCCATGGAAGAGCTATGTAGAACACTATGCTTTGCTGTTGCTGTGTTGGTTTTCTCAAGACACAAGTCCTGTTGGTTGTCTGTGTTTGCAGCAAGCAGAGAAGCTGCTGCAGACACTTTCTTGCCCCTTTTCCACAAGTGAAGTATATTTTGTACCAGTTGGTGTATTCCTCGTCTGCAGAGCAAGAGCAAAGGTTTTAGGATCTAAATTGCTTGTTTTCCATGGAAGAGCTATGTAGAACACTATGCTTTGCTGTTGCTGTGTTGGTTTTCTCAAGACACAAGTCCTGTTGGTTGTCTGTGTTTGCAGCAAGCAGAGAAGCTGCTGCAGACACTTTCTTGCCCCTTTTCCACAAGTGAAGTATATTTTGTACCAGTTGGTGTATTCCTCGTCTGCAGAGCAAGAGCAAATATGTTAGGACCTAAATTACTTGATTTCCATGGAAGAGCTCTGTAGAACACTATGCTTTGCTGTTGCTGTGTCGGTTTTCTCAAGAAACAAACCCTGTTTGTTCTCTGTACTTGCAGCGAGCAGAGAAGCTCTTGAAGACACGTACCTGCTTTCTCCACTACTGACGTATATTTTGTACCAGTTGGTGTATTCCTCGTCTGGAGAGCAGGAGCAAAGGTTTTAGGACCTAAATTGCTTGATTTCCTTGGAAGAGATATGTAGAACACTGTGCTTTGCCGTTACTGTGTTGGTTTTCTCAAGACACAAGTCCTGTTGGTTGTCTGTGTTTGCAGCAAGCAGAGAAGCTGCTGCAGACACTTTCTTGCTCCTTTTCCACTAGTGAAGTATATTTTGTACCAGTTGGTGTATTCCTCGTCTGCAGAGCAAGAGCAAATATGTTAGGACCTAAATTACTTGATTTCCATGGAAGAGCTCTGTAGAACACTATGCTTTGTTGTTGCTGTGTCGGTTTTCTCAAGAAACAAACCCTGTTTGTTCTCTGTACTTGCAGCGAGCAGAGAAGCTCTTGAAGACACGTACCTGCTTTCTCCACTACTGACGTATATTTTGTACCAGTTGGTGTATTCCTCGTCTGGAGAGCAGGAGCAAAGGTTTTAGGACCTAAATTGCTTGATTTCCTTGGAAGAGATATGTAGAACACTGTGCTTTGCTGTTACTGTGTTGGTTTTCTCAAGACACAAGTCCTGTTGGTTGTCTGTGTTTGCAGCAAGCAGAGAAGCTGCTGCAGACACTTTCTTGCCCCTTTTCCACTAGTGAAGTATATTTTGTACCACTTGGTGTATTCCTCGTCTGCAGAGCAAGAGCAAAGGTTTTAGGATCTAAATTGCTTGTTTTCCATGGAAGAGCTATGTAGAACACTATGCTTTGCTGTTGCTGTGTTGGTTTTCTCAAGACACAAGCCCTGTTTGTTCTCTGTGTTTTCAGCAAGCAGAGAAGCTGCTGCAGACACTTTCTTGCCCCTTTTCCACTAGTGAAGTATATTTTGTGCCAGTTGGTGTGTTCCTCCTCTGCAGAGCAAGAGCAAAGGTTTTAGGATCTAAATTGCTTGTTTTCCATGGAAGAGCTATGTAGAACACTATGCTTTGCTGTTGCTGTGTTGGTTTTCTCAAGACACAAGTCCTGTTGGTTGTCTGTGTTTGCAGCAAGCAGAGAAGCTGCTGCAGACACTTTCTTGCCCCTTTTCCACAAGTGAAGTATATTTTGTACCAGTTGGTGTGTTCCTCGTCTGCAGAGCAACAGCAAAGGTTTTAGGATCTAAATTGCTTGTTTTCCATGGAAGAGCTATGTAGAACACTATGCTTTGCTGTTGCTGTGTCGGTTTTCTCAAGAAACAAACCCTGTTGGTTGTCTGTGTTTGCAGCAAGCAGAGAAGCTCTTGAAGACACGTACCTGCTTTCTCCACTACTGACGTATATTTTGTACCAGTTGGTGTATTCCTCGTCTGGAGAGCAGGAGCAAAGGTTTTAGGACCTAAATTGCTTGATTTCCTTGGAAGAGATATGTAGAACACTGTGCTTTGCTGTTACTGTGTTGGTTTTTTCAAGACACAAGTCCTGTTGGTTGTCTGTGTTTGCAGCAAGCAGAGAAGCTGCTGCAGACACTTTCTTGCCCCTTTTCCACTAGTGAAGTATATTTTGTACCAGTTGGTGTATTCCTCGTCTGCAGAGCAAGTGCAAAGGTTTTAGGATCTAAATTGCTTGTTTTCCATGGAAGAGCTATTAAGAACACTATGCTTTGCTGTTGCTGTGTTGGTTTTCTCAAGACACAAGTCCTGTTGGTTGTCTGTGTTTGCAGCAAGCAGAGAAGCTGCTGCAGACACTTTCTTGCTCCTTTTCCACTAGTGAAGTATATTTTGTACCAGTTGGTGTATTCCTCGTCTGCAGAGCAAGAGCAAAGGTTTTAGGATCTAAATTGCTTGTTTTCCATGGAAGAGCTATGTAGAACACTATGCTTTGCTGTTGCTGTGTTGGTTTTCTCAAGACACAAGTCCTGTTGGTTGTCTGTGTTTGCAGCAAGCAGAGAAGCTGCTGCAGACACTTTCTTGCCCCTTTTCCACAAGTGAAGTATATTTTGTACCAGTTGGTGTATTCCTCGTCTGCAGAGCAAGAGCAAAGGTTTTAGGATCTAAATTGCTTGTTTTCCATGGAAGAGCTATGTAGAACACTATGCTTTGCTGTTGCTGTGTTGGTTTTCTCAAGACACAAGTCCTGTTGGTTGTCTGTGTTTGCAGCAAGCAGAGAAGCTGCTGCAGACACTTTCTTGCCCCTTTTCCACAAGTGAAGTATATTTTGTACCAGTTGGTGTATTCCTCGTCTGCAGAGCAAGAGCAAATATGTTAGGACCTAAATTACTTGATTTCCATGGAAGAGCTCTGTAGAACACTATGCTTTGCTGTTGCTGTGTCGGTTTTCTCAAGAAACAAACCCTGTTTGTTCTCTGTACTTGCAGCGAGCAGAGAAGCTCTTGAAGACACGTACCTGCTTTCTCCACTACTGACGTATATTTTGTACCAGTTGGTGTATTCCTCGTCTGGAGAGCAGGAGCAAAGGTTTTAGGACCTAAATTGCTTGATTTCCTTGGAAGAGATATGTAGAACACTGTGCTTTGCCGTTACTGTGTTGGTTTTCTCAAGACACAAGTCCTGTTGGCTGTCTGTGTTTGCAGCAAGCAGAGAAGCTGCTGCAGACACTTTCTTGCTCCTTTTCCACTAGTGAAGTATATTTTGTACCAGTTGGTGTATTCCTCGTCTGCAGAGCAAGAGCAAAGGTTTTAGGATCTAAATTGCTTGTTTTCCATGGAAGAGCTATGTAGAACACTATGCTTTGCTGTTGCTGTGTTGGTTTTCTAAAGACACAAGCCCTGTTTGTTCCCAGTGTTTTCAGCAAGCAGAGAAGCTGCTGCAGACACTTTCTTGCCCCTTTTCCACAAGTGAAGTATATTTTCTGCCAGTTGGTGTGTTCCTCCTCTGCAGAGCAAGAGCAAAGGTTTTAGGATCTAAATTGCTTGTTTTCCATGGAAGAGCTATGTAGAACACTATGCTTTGCTGTTGCTGTGTTGGTTTTCTCAAGACACAAGTCCTGTTGGTTGTCTGTGTTTGCAGCAAGCAGAGAAGCTGCTGCAGACACTTTCTTGCCCCTTTTCCACAAGTGAAGTATATTTTGTACCAGTTGGTGTATTCCTCGTCTGCAGAGCAAGAGCAAAGGTTTTAGGATCTAAATTGCTTGTTTTCCATGGAAGAGCTATGTAGAACACTATGCTTTGCTGTTGCTGTGTTGGTTTTCTCAAGACACAAGTCCTGTTGGTTGTCTGTGTTTGCAGCAAGCAGAGAAGCTGCTGCAGACACTTTCTTGCCCCTTTTCCACAAGTGAAGTATATTTTGTACCAGTTGGTGTATTCCTCGTCTGCAGAGCAAGAGCAAAGGTTTTAGGATCTAAATTGCTTGTTTTCCATGGAAGAGCTATGTAGAACACTATGCTTTGCTGTTGCTGTGTCGGTTTCCTCAAGAAACAAACCCTGTTTGTTCTCTGTACTTGCAGCGAGCAGAGAAGCTCTTGAAGACACGTACCTGCTTTCTCCACTACTGACGTATATTTTGTACCAGTTGGTGTATTCCTCGTCTGGAGAGCAGGAGCAAAGGTTTTAGGACCTAAATTGCTTGATTTCCTTGGAAGAGATATGTAGAACCCTGTGCTTTGCTGTTACTGTGTTGGTTTTCTCAAGACACAAGTCCTGTTGGCTGTCTGTGTTTGCAGCAAGCAGAGAAGCTGCTGCAGACACTTTCTTGCTCCTTTTCCACTAGTGAAGTATATTTTGTACCAGTTGGTGTATTCCTCGTCTGCAGAGCAAGAGCAAAGGTTTTAGGATCTAAATTGCTTGTTTTCCATGGAAGAGCTATGTAGAACACTATGCTTTGCTGTTGCTGTGTTGGTTTTCTCAAGACACAAGTCCTGTTTGTTCTCTGTGTTTTCAGCAAGCAGAGAAGCTGCTGCAGACACTTTCTTGCCCCTTTTCCACTAGTGAAGTATATTTTGTACCAGTTGGTGTATTCCTCGTCTGCAGAGCAAGTGCAAAGGTTTTAGGATCTAAATTGCTTGTTTTCCATGGAAGAGCTATGTAGAACACTATGCTTTGCTGTTGCTGTGTTGGTTTTCTAAAGACACAAGCCCTGTTTGTTCCCTGTGTTTTCAGCAAGCAGAGAAGCTGCTGCAGACACTTTCTTGCCCCTTTTCCACAAGTGAAGTATATTTTGTGCCAGTTGGTGTGTTCCTCCTCTGCAGAGCAAGAGCAAAGGTTTTAGGATCTAAATTGCTTGTTTTCCATGGAAGAGCTATGTAGAACACTATGCTTTGCTGTTGCTGTGTTGGTTTTCTCAAGACACAAGTCCTGTTGGTTGTCTGTGTTTGCAGCAAGCAGAGAAGCTGCTGCAGACACTTTCTTGCCCCTTTTCCACAAGTGAAGTATATTTTGTACCAGTTGGTGTATTCCTCGTCTGCAGAGCAAGAGCAAAGGTTTTAGGATCTAAATTGCTTGTTTTCCATGGAAGAGCTCTGTAGAACACTATGCTTTGCTGTTGCTGTGTTGGTTTTCTCAAGACACAAGTCCTGTTGGTTGTCTGTGTTTGCAGCAAGCAGAGAAGCTGCTGCAGACACTTTCTTGCCCCTTTTCCACAAGTGAAGTATATTTTGTACCAGTTGGTGTATTCCTCGTCTGCAGAGCAAGAGCAAATATGTTAGGACCTAAATTACTTGATTTCCATGGAAGAGCTCTGTAGAAGACTATGCTTTGCTGTTGCTGTGTCGGTTTTCTCAAGAAACAAACCCTGTTTGTTCTCTGTACTTGCAGCGAGCAGAGAAGCTCTTGAAGACACGTACCTGCTTTCTCCACTACTGACATATATTTTGTACCAGTTGGTGTATTCCTCGTCTGGAGAGCAGGAGCAAAGGTTTTAGGACCTAAATTGCTTGATTTCCTTGGAAGAGATATGTAGAACACTGTGCTTTGCTGTTACTGTGTTGGTTTTCTCAAGACACAAGTCCTGTTGGTTGTCTGTGTTTGCAGCAAGCAGAGAAGCTGCTGCAGACACTTTCTTGCTCCTTTTCCACTAGTGAAGTATATTTTGTACCAGTTGGTGTATTCCTCGTCTGCAGAGCAAGAGCAAAGGTTTTAGGATCTAAATTGCTTGTTTTCCATGGAAGAGCTATTAAGAACACTATGGTTTTCGGTTGCTGTGTTTGTTTTCTCAAGACACAAGCCCTGTTTGTTCTCTGTGTTTTCAGCAAGCAGAGAAGCTGCTGCAGACACTTTCTTGCCCCTTTTCCACTAGTGAAGTATATTTTGTACCAGTTGGTGTATTCCTCGTCTGCAGACCAAGAGCAAAGGTTTTAGGATCTAAATTGCTTGTTTTCCATGGAAGAGCTATGTAGAACACTATGCTTTGCTGTTGCTGTGTCGGTTTTCTCAAGAAACAAACCCTGTTTGTTCTCTGTACTTGCAGCGAGCAGAGAAGCTCTTGAAGACACGTACCTGCTTTCTCCACTACTGACGTATATTTTGTACCAGTTGGTGTATTCCTCGTCTGGAGAGCAGGAGCAAAGGTTTTAGGACCTAAATTGCTTGATTTCCTTGGAAGAGATATGTAGAACACTGTGCTTTGCTGTTACTGTGTTGGTTTTCTCAAGACACAAGTCCTGTTGGCTGTCTGTGTTTGCAGCAAGCAGAGAAGCTGCTGCAGACACTTTCTTGCTCCTTTTCCACTAGTGAAGTATATTTTGTACCAGTTGGTGTATTCCTCGTCTGAAGAGCAAGAGCAAAGGTTTTAGGATCTAAATTGCTTGTTTTCCATAGAAGAGCTATGTAGAACACTATGCTTTGCTGTTGCTGTGTTGGTTTTCTCAAGACACAAGTCCTGTTTGTTCTCTGTGTTTTCAGCAAGCAGAGAAGCTGCTGCAGACACTTTCTTGCCCCTTTTCCACTAGTGAAGTATATTTTGTACCAGTTGGTGTATTCCTCGTCTGCAGAGCAAGAGCAAAGGTTTTAGGATCTAAATTGCTTGTTTTCCATGGAAGAGCTATGTAGAACACTATGCTTTGCTGTTGCTGTGTTGGTTTTCTAAAGACACAAGCCCTGTTTGTTCCCTGTGTTTTCAGCAAGCAGAGAAGCTGCTGCAGACACTTTCTTGCCACTTTTCCACAAGTGAAGTATATTTTGTACCAGTTGGTGTGTTCCTCCTCTGCAGAGCAAGAGCAAAGGTTTTAGGATCTAAATTGCTTGTTTTCCATGGAAGAGCTATGTAGAACACTATGCTTTGCTGTTGCTGTGTTGGTTTTCTCAAGACACAAGTCCTGTTGGTTGTCTGTGTTTGCAGCAAGCAGAGAAGCTGCTGCAGACACTTTCTTGCCCCTTTTCCACAAGTGAAGTATATTTTGTACCAGTTGGTGTATTCCTCGTCTGCAGAGCAAGAGCAAAGGTTTTAGGATCTAAATTGCTTGTTTTCCATGGAAGAGCTATGTAGAACACTATGCTTTGCTGTTGCTGTGTTGGTTTTCTCAAGACACAAGTCCTGTTGGTTGTCTGTGTTTGCAGCAAGCAGAGAAGCTGCTGCAGACACTTTCTTGCCCCTTTTCCACAAGTGAAGTATATTTTGTACCAGTTGGTGTATTCCTCGTCTGCAGAGCAAGAGCAAATATGTTAGGACCTAAATTACTTGATTTCCATGGAAGAGCTCTGTAGAACACTATGCTTTGCTGTTGCTGTGTCGGTTTTCTCAAGAAACAAACCCTGTTTGTTCTCTGTACTTGCAGCGAGCAGAGAAGCTCTTGAAGACACGTACCTGCTTTCTCCACTACTGACGTATATTTTGTACCAGTTGGTGTATTCCTCGTCTGGAGAGCAGGAGCAAAGGTTTTAGGACCTAAATTGCTTGATTTCCTTGGAAGAGATATGTAGAACACTGTGCTTTGCTGTTACTGTGTTGGTTTTCTCAAGACACAAGTCCTGTTGGTTGTCTGTGTTTGCAGCAAGCAGAGAAGCTGCTGCAGACACTTTCTTGCTCCTTTTCCACTAGTGAAGTATATTTTGTACCAGTTGGTGTATTCCTCGTCTGCAGAGCAAGAGCAAATATGTTAGGACCTAAATTACTTGATTTCCATGGAAGAGCTCTGTAGAACACTATGCTTTGTTGTTGCTGTGTCGGTTTTCTCAAGAAACAAACCCTGTTTGTTCTCTGTACTTGCAGCGAGCAGAGAAGCTCTTGAAGACACGTACCTGCTTTCTCCACTACTGACGTATATTTTGTACCAGTTGGTGTATTCCTCGTCTGGAGAGCAGGAGCAAAGGTTTTAGGACCTAAATTGCTTGATTTCCTTGGAAGAGATATGTAGAACACTGTGCTTTGCTGTTACTGTGTTGGTTTTTTCAAGACACAAGTCCTGTTGGTTGTCTGTGTTTGCAGCAAGCAGAGAAGCTGCTGCAGACACTTTCTTGCCCCTTTTCCACTAGTGAAGTATATTTTGTACCAGTTGGTGTATTCCTCGTCTGCAGAGCAAGTGCAAAGGTTTTAGGATCTAAATTGCTTGTTTTCCATGGAAGAGCTATTAAGAACACTATGCTTTGCTGTTGCTGTGTTGGTTTTCTCAAGACACAAGTCCTGTTGGTTGTCTGTGTTTGCAGCAAGCAGAGAAGCTGCTGCAGACACTTTCTTGCTCCTTTTCCACTAGTGAAGTATATTTTGTACCAGTTGGTGTATTCCTCGTCTGCAGAGCAAGAGCAAAGGTTTTAGGATCTAAATTGCTTGTTTTCCATGGAAGAGCTATGTAGAACACTATGCTTTGCTGTTGCTGTGTTGGTTTTCTCAAGACACAAGTCCTGTTGGTTGTCTGTGTTTGCAGCAAGCAGAGAAGCTGCTGCAGACACTTTCTTGCCCCTTTTCCACAAGTGAAGTATATTTTGTACCAGTTGGTGTATTCCTCGTCTGCAGAGCAAGAGCAAAGGTTTTAGGATCTAAATTGCTTGTTTTCCATGGAAGAGCTATGTAGAACACTATGCTTTGCTGTTGCTGTGTTGGTTTTCTCAAGACACAAGTCCTGTTGGTTGTCTGTGTTTGCAGCAAGCAGAGAAGCTGCTGCAGACACTTTCTTGCCCCTTTTCCACAAGTGAAGTATATTTTGTACCAGTTGGTGTATTCCTCGTCTGCAGAGCAAGAGCAAATATGTTAGGACCTAAATTACTTGATTTCCATGGAAGAGCTCTGTAGAACACTATGCTTTGCTGTTGCTGTGTCGGTTTTCTCAAGAAACAAACCCTGTTTGTTCTCTGTACTTGCAGCGAGCAGAGAAGCTCTTGAAGACACGTACCTGCTTTCTCCACTACTGACGTATATTTTGTACCAGTTGGTGTATTCCTCGTCTGGAGAGCAGGAGCAAAGGTTTTAGGACCTAAATTGCTTGATTTCCTTGGAAGAGATATGTAGAACACTGTGCTTTGCTGTTACTGTGTTGGTTTTCTCAAGACACAAGTCCTGTTGGCTGTCTGTGTTTGCAGCAAGCAGAGAAGCTGCTGCAGACACTTTCTTGCTCCTTTTCCACTAGTGAAGTATATTTTGTACCAGTTGGTGTATTCCTCGTCTGCAGAGCAAGAGCAAAGGTTTTAGGATCTAAATTGCTTGTTTTCCATGGAAGAGCTATGTAGAACACTATGCTTTGCTGTTGCTGTGTTGGTTTTCTAAAGACACAAGCCCTGTTTGTTCCCAGTGTTTTCAGCAAGCAGAGAAGCTGCTGCAGACACTTTCTTGCCCCTTTTCCACAAGTGAAGTATATTTTGTGCCAGTTGGTGTGTTCCTCCTCTGCAGAGCAAGAGCAAAGGTTTTAGGATCTAAATTGCTTGTTTTCCATGGAAGAGCTATGTAGAACACTATGCTTTGCTGTTGCTGTGTTGGTTTTCTCAAGACACAAGTCCTGTTGGTTGTCTGTGTTTGCAGCAAGCAGAGAAGCTGCTGCAGACACTTTCTTGCCCCTTTTCCACAAGTGAAGTATATTTTGTACCAGTTGGTGTATTCCTCGTCTGCAGAGCAAGAGCAAAGGTTTTAGGATCTAAATTGCTTGTTTTCCATGGAAGAGCTATGTAGAACACTATGCTTTGCTGTTGCTGTGTCGGTTTTCTCAAGAAACAAACCCTGTTTGTTCTCTGTACTTGCAGCGAGCAGAGAAGCTCTTGAAGACACGTACCTGCTTTCTCCACTACTGACGTATATTTTGTACCAGTTGGTGTATTCCTCGTCTGGAGAGCAGGAGCAAAGGTTTTAGGACCTAAATTGCTTGATTTCCTTGGAAGAGATATGTAGAACCCTGTGCTTTGCTGTTACTGTGTTGGTTTTCTCAAGACACAAGTCCTGTTGGCTGTCTGTGTTTGCAGCAAGCAGAGAAGCTGCTGCAGACACTTTCTTGCTCCTTTTCCACTAGTGAAGTATATTTTGTACCAGTTGGTGTATTCCTCGTCTGCAGAGCAAGAGCAAAGGTTTTAGGATCTAAATTGCTTGTTTTCCATGGAAGAGCTATGTAGAACACTATGCTTTGCTGTTGCTGTGTTGGTTTTCTCAAGACACAAGTCCTGTTTGTTCTCTGTGTTTTCAGCAAGCAGAGAAGCTGCTGCAGACACTTTCTTGCCCCTTTTCCACTAGTGAAGTATATTTTGTACCAGTTGGTGTATTCCTCGTCTGCAGAGCAAGTGCAAAGGTTTTAGGATCTAAATTGCTTGTTTTCCATGGAAGAGCTATGTAGAACACTATGCTTTGCTGTTGCTGTGTTGGTTTTCTAAAGACACAAGCCCTGTTTGTTCCCTGTGTTTTCAGCAAGCAGAGAAGCTGCTGCAGACACTTTCTTGCCCCTTTTCCACAAGTGAAGTATATTTTGTGCCAGTTGGTGTGTTCCTCCTCTGCAGAGCAAGAGCAAAGGTTTTAGGATCTAAATTGCTTGTTTTCCATGGAAGAGCTATGTAGAACACTATGCTTTGCTGTTGCTGTGTTGGTTTTCTCAAGACACAAGTCCTGTTGGTTGTCTGTGTTTGCAGCAAGCAGAGAAGCTGCTGCAGACACTTTCTTGCCCCTTTTCCACAAGTGAAGTATATTTTGTACCAGTTGGTGTATTCCTCGTCTGCAGAGCAAGAGCAAAGGTTTTAGGATCTAAATTGCTTGTTTTCCATGGAAGAGCTCTGTAGAACACTATGCTTTGCTGTTGCTGTGTTGGTTTTCTCAAGACACAAGTCCTGTTGGTTGTCTGTGTTTGCAGCAAGCAGAGAAGCTGCTGCAGACACTTTCTTGCCCCTTTTCCACAAGTGAAGTATATTTTGTACCAGTTGGTGTATTCCTCGTCTGCAGAGCAAGAGCAAATATGTTAGGACCTAAATTACTTGATTTCCATGGAAGAGCTCTGTAGAAGACTATGCTTTGCTGTTGCTGTGTCGGTTTTCTCAAGAAACAAACCCTGTTTGTTCTCTGTACTTGCAGCGAGCAGAGAAGCTCTTGAAGACACGTACCTGCTTTCTCCACTACTGACATATATTTTGTACCAGTTGGTGTATTCCTCGTCTGGAGAGCAGGAGCAAAGGTTTTAGGACCTAAATTGCTTGATTTCCTTGGAAGAGATATGTAGAACACTGTGCTTTGCTGTTACTGTGTTGGTTTTCTCAAGACACAAGTCCTGTTGGTTGTCTGTGTTTGCAGCAAGCAGAGAAGCTGCTGCAGACACTTTCTTGCTCCTTTTCCACTAGTGAAGTATATTTTGTACCAGTTGGTGTATTCCTCGTCTGCAGAGCAAGAGCAAAGGTTTTAGGATCTAAATTGCTTGTTTTCCATGGAAGAGCTATTAAGAACACTATGGTTTTCGGTTGCTGTGTTTGTTTTCTCAAGACACAAGCCCTGTTTGTTCTCTGTGTTTTCAGCAAGCAGAGAAGCTGCTGCAGACACTTTCTTGCCCCTTTTCCACTAGTGAAGTATATTTTGTACCAGTTGGTGTATTCCTCGTCTGCAGACCAAGAGCAAAGGTTTTAGGATCTAAATTGCTTGTTTTCCATGGAAGAGCTATGTAGAACACTATGCTTTGCTGTTGCTGTGTCGGTTTTCTCAAGAAACAAACCCTGTTTGTTCTCTGTACTTGCAGCGAGCAGAGAAGCTCTTGAAGACACGTACCTGCTTTCTCCACTACTGACGTATATTTTGTACCAGTTGGTGTATTCCTCGTCTGGAGAGCAGGAGCAAAGGTTTTAGGACCTAAATTGCTTGATTTCCTTGGAAGAGATATGTAGAACACTGTGCTTTGCTGTTACTGTGTTGGTTTTCTCAAGACACAAGTCCTGTTGGCTGTCTGTGTTTGCAGCAAGCAGAGAAGCTGCTGCAGACACTTTCTTGCTCCTTTTCCACTAGTGAAGTATATTTTGTACCAGTTGGTGTATTCCTCGTCTGAAGAGCAAGAGCAAAGGTTTTAGGATCTAAATTGCTTGTTTTCCATAGAAGAGCTATGTAGAACACTATGCTTTGCTGTTGCTGTGTTGGTTTTCTCAAGACACAAGTCCTGTTTGTTCTCTGTGTTTTCAGCAAGCAGAGAAGCTGCTGCAGACACTTTCTTGCCCCTTTTCCACTAGTGAAGTATATTTTGTACCAGTTGGTGTATTCCTCGTCTGCAGAGCAAGAGCAAAGGTTTTAGGATCTAAATTGCTTGTTTTCCATGGAAGAGCTATGTAGAACACTATGCTTTGCTGTTGCTGTGTTGGTTTTCTAAAGACACAAGCCCTGTTTGTTCCCTGTGTTTTCAGCAAGCAGAGAAGCTGCTGCAGACACTTTCTTGCCCCTTTTCCACAAGTGAAGTATATTTTGTACCAGTTGGTGTGTTCCTCCTCTGCAGAGCAAGAGCAAAGGTTTTAGGATCTAAATTGCTTGTTTTCCATGGAAGAGCTATGTAGAACACTATGCTTTGCTGTTGCTGTGTTGGTTTTCTCAAGACACAAGTCCTGTTGGTTGTCTGTGTTTGCAGCAAGCAGAGAAGCTGCTGCAGACACTTTCTTGCCCCTTTTCCACAAGTGAAGTATATTTTGTACCAGTTGGTGTATTCCTCGTCTGCAGAGCAAGAGCAAAGGTTTTAGGATCTAAATTGCTTGTTTTCCATGGAAGAGCTATGTAGAACACTATGCTTTGCTGTTGCTGTGTTGGTTTTCTCAAGACACAAGTCCTGTTGGTTGTCTGTGTTTGCAGCAAGCAGAGAAGCTGCTGCAGACACTTTCTTGCCCCTTTTCCACAAGTGAAGTATATTTTGTACCAGTTGGTGTATTCCTCGTCTGCAGAGCAAGAGCAAATATGTTAGGACCTAAATTACTTGATTTCCATGGAAGAGCTCTGTAGAACACTATGCTTTGCTGTTGCTGTGTCGGTTTTCTCAAGAAACAAACCCTGTTTGTTCTCTGTACTTGCAGCGAGCAGAGAAGCTCTTGAAGACACGTACCTGCTTTCTCCACTACTGACGTATATTTTGTACCAGTTGGTGTATTCCTCGTCTGGAGAGCAGGAGCAAAGGTTTTAGGACCTAAATTGCTTGATTTCCTTGGAAGAGATATGTAGAACACTGTGCTTTGCTGTTACTGTGTTGGTTTTCTCAAGACACAAGTCCTGTTGGTTGTCTGTGTTTGCAGCAAGCAGAGAAGCTGCTGCAGACACTTTCTTGCTCCTTTTCCACTAGTGAAGTATATTTTGTACCAGTTGGTGTATTCCTCGTCTGCAGAGCAAGAGCAAATATGTTAGGACCTAAATTACTTGATTTCCATGGAAGAGCTCTGTAGAACACTATGCTTTGTTGTTGCTGTGTCGGTTTTCTCAAGAAACAAACCCTGTTTGTTCTCTGTACTTGCAGCGAGCAGAGAAGCTCTTGAAGACACGTACCTGCTTTCTCCACTACTGACGTATATTTTGTACCAGTTGGTGTATTCCTCGTCTGGAGAGCAGGAGCAAAGGTTTTAGGACCTAAATTGCTTGATTTCCTTGGAAGAGATATGTAGAACACTGTGCTTTGCTGTTACTGTGTTGGTTTTCTCAAGACACAAGTCCTGTTGGTTGTCTGTGTTTGCAGCAAGCAGAGAAGCTGCTGCAGACACTTTCTTGCTCCTTTTCCACTAGTGAAGTATATTTTGTACCAGTTGGTGTATTCCTCGTCTGCAGAGCAAGAGCAAAGGTTTTAGGATCTAAATTGCTTGTTTTCCATGGAAGAGCTATGTAGAACACTATGCTTTGCTGTTGCTGTGTTGGTTTTCTCAAGACACAAGCCCTGTTTGTTCTCTGTGTTTTCAGCAAGCAGAGAAGCTGCTGCAGACACTTTCTTGCCCCTTTTCCACTAGTGAAGTATCTTTTGTGCCAGTTGGTGTGTTCCTCCTCTGCAGAGCAAGAGCAAAGGTTTTAGGATCTAAATTGCTTGTTTTCCATGGAAGAGCTATGTAGAACACTATGCTTTGCTGTTGCTGTGTTGGTTTTCTAAAGACACAAACCCTGTTTGTTCCCTGTGTTTTCAGCAAGCAGAGAAGCTGCTGCAGACACTTTCTTGCCCCTTTTCCACAAGTGAAGTATATTTTGTACCAGTTGGTGTGTTCCTCGTCTGCAGAGCAAGAGCAAAGGTTTTAGGATCTAAATTGCTTGTTTTCCATGGAAGAGCTATGTAGAACACTATGCTTTGCTGTTGCTGTGTCGGTTTTCTCAAGAAACAAACCCTGTTGGTTGTCTGTGTTTGCAGCAAGCAGAGAAGCTGCTGCAGACACTTTCTTGCCCCTTTTCCACTAGTGAAGTATATTTTGTACCAGTTGGTGTATTCCTCGTCTGCAGAGCAAGAGCAAATATGTTAGGACCTAAATTACTTGATTTCCATGGAAGAGCTCTGTAGAAGACTATGCTTTGCTGTTGCTGTGTCGGTTTTCTCAAGAAACAAACCCTGTTTGTTCTCTGTACTTGCAGCGAGCAGAGAAGCTCTTGAAGACACGTACCTGCTTTCTCCACTACTGACATATATTTTGTACCAGTTGGTGTATTCCTCGTCTGGAGAGCAGGAGCAAAGGTTTTAGGACCTAAATTGCTTGATTTCCTTGGAAGAGATATGTAGAACACTGTGCTTTGCTGTTACTGTGTTGGTTTTCTCAAGACACAAGTCCTGTTGGCTGTCTGTGTTTGCAGCAAGCAGAGAAGCTGCTGCAGACACTTTCTTGCTCCTTTTTCCACTAGTGAAGTATATTTTGTACCAGTTGGTGTATTCCTCGTCTGAAGAGCAAGAGCAAAGGTTTTAGGATCTAAATTGCTTGTTTTCCATAGAAGAGCTATGTAGAACACTATGCTTTGCTGTTGCTGTGTTGGTTTTCTCAAGACACAAGTCCTGTTTGTTCTCTGTGTTTTCAGCAAGCAGAGAAGCTGCTGCAGACACTTTCTTGCCCCTTTTCCACTAGTGAAGTATATTTTGTACCAGTTGGTGTATTCCTCGTCTGCAGAGCAAGAGCAAAGGTTTTAGGATCTAAATTGCTTGTTTTCCATGGAAGAGCTATGTAGAACACTATGCTTTGCTGTTGCTGTGTTGGTTTTCTAAAGACACAAGCCCTGTTTGTTCCCTGTGTTTTCAGCAAGCAGAGAAGCTGCTGCAGACACTTTCTTGCCCCTTTTCCACAAGTGAAGTATATTTTGTACCAGTTGGTGTGTTCCTCCTCTGCAGAGCAAGAGCAAAGGTTTTAGGATCTAAATTGCTTGTTTTCCATGGAAGAGCTATGTAGAACACTATGCTTTGCTGTTGCTGTGTTGGTTTTCTCAAGACACAAGTCCTGTTGGTTGTCTGTGTTTGCAGCAAGCAGAGAAGCTGCTGCAGACACTTTCTTGCCCCTTTTCCACAAGTGAAGTATATTTTGTACCAGTTGGTGTATTCCTCGTCTGCAGAGCAAGAGCAAAGGTTTTAGGATCTAAATTGCTTGTTTTCCATGGAAGAGCTATGTAGAACACTATGCTTTGCTGTTGCTGTGTTGGTTTTCTCAAGACACAAGTCCTGTTGGTTGTCTGTGTTTGCAGCAAGCAGAGAAGCTGCTGCAGACACTTTCTTGCCCCTTTTCCACAAGTGAAGTATATTTTGTACCAGTTGGTGTATTCCTCGTCTGCAGAGCAAGAGCAAATATGTTAGGACCTAAATTACTTGATTTCCATGGAAGAGCTCTGTAGAACACTATGCTTTGCTGTTGCTGTGTCGGTTTTCTCAAGAAACAAACCCTGTTTGTTCTCTGTACTTGCAGCGAGCAGAGAAGCTCTTGAAGACACGTACCTGCTTTCTCCACTACTGACGTATATTTTGTACCAGTTGGTGTATTCCTCGTCTGGAGAGCAGGAGCAAAGGTTTTAGGACCTAAATTGCTTGATTTCCTTGGAAGAGATATGTAGAACACTGTGCTTTGCTGTTACTGTGTTGGTTTTCTCAAGACACAAGTCCTGTTGGTTGTCTGTGTTTGCAGCAAGCAGAGAAGCTGCTGCAGACACTTTCTTGCTCCTTTTCCACTAGTGAAGTATATTTTGTACCAGTTGGTGTATTCCTCGTCTGCAGAGCAAGAGCAAATATGTTAGGACCTAAATTACTTGATTTCCATGGAAGAGCTCTGTAGAACACTATGCTTTGTTGTTGCTGTGTCGGTTTTCTCAAGAAACAAACCCTGTTTGTTCTCTGTACTTGCAGCGAGCAGAGAAGCTCTTGAAGACACGTACCTGCTTTCTCCACTACTGACGTATATTTTGTACCAGTTGGTGTATTCCTCGTCTGGAGAGCAGGAGCAAAGGTTTTAGGACCTAAATTGCTTGATTTCCTTGGAAGAGATATGTAGAACACTATGCTTTGCTGTTACTGTGTTGGTTTTTTCAAGACACAAGTCCTGTTGGTTGTCTGTGTTTGCAGCAAGCAGAGAAGCTGCTGCAGACACTTTCTTGCCCCTTTTCCACTAGTGAAGTATATTTTGTACCAGTTGGTGTATTCCTCGTCTGCAGAGCAAGTGCAAAGGTTTTAGGATCTAAATTGCTTGTTTTCCATGGAAGAGCTATGTAGAACACTATGCTTTGCTGTTGCTGTGTTGGTTTTCTCAAGACACAAGTCCTGTTGGTTGTCTGTGTTTGCAGCAAGCAGAGAAGCTGCTGCAGACACTTTCTTGCTCCTTTTCCACTAGTGAAGTATATTTTGTACCAGTTGGTGTATTCCTCGTCTGCAGAGCAAGAGCAAAGGTTTTAGGATCTAAATTGCTTGTTTTCCATGGAAGAGCTATGTAGAACACTATGCTTTGCTGTTGCTGTGTTGGTTTTCTCAAGACACAAGTCCTGTTGGTTGTCTGTGTTTGCAGCAAGCAGAGAAGCTGCTGCAGACACTTTCTTGCCCCTTTTCCACAAGTGAAGTATATTTTGTACCAGTTGGTGTATTCCTCGTCTGCAGAGCAAGAGCAAAGGTTTTAGGATCTAAATTGCTTGTTTTCCATGGAAGAGCTATGTAGAACACTATGCTTTGCTGTTGCTGTGTTGGTTTTCTCAAGACACAAGTCCTGTTGGTTGTCTGTGTTTGCAGCAAGCAGAGAAGCTGCTGCAGACACTTTCTTGCCCCTTTTCCACAAGTGAAGTATATTTTGTACCAGTTGGTGTATTCCTCGTCTGCAGAGCAAGAGCAAATATGTTAGGACCTAAATTACTTGATTTCCATGGAAGAGCTCTGTAGAACACTATGCTTTGCTGTTGCTGTGTCGGTTTTCTCAAGAAACAAACCCTGTTTGTTCTCTGTACTTGCAGCGAGCAGAGAAGCTCTTGAAGACACGTACCTGCTTTCTCCACTACTGACGTATATTTTGTACCAGTTGGTGTATTCCTCGTCTGGAGAGCAGGAGCAAAGGTTTTAGGACCTAAATTGCTTGATTTCCTTGGAAGAGATATGTAGAACACTGTGCTTTGCTGTTACTGTGTTGGTTTTCTCAAGACACAAGTCCTGTTGGCTGTCTGTGTTTGCAGCAAGCAGAGAAGCTGCTGCAGACACTTTCTTGCTCCTTTTCCACTAGTGAAGTATATTTTGTACCAGTTGGTGTATTCCTCGTCTGCAGAGCAAGAGCAAAGGTTTTAGGATCTAAATTGCTTGTTTTCCATGGAAGAGCTATGTAGAACACTATGCTTTGCTGTTGCTGTGTTGGTTTTCTAAAGACACAAGCCCTGTTTGTTCCCAGTGTTTTCAGCAAGCAGAGAAGCTGCTGCAGACACTTTCTTGCCCCTTTTCCACAAGTGAAGTATATTTTGTGCCAGTTGGTGTGTTCCTCCTCTGCAGAGCAAGAGCAAAGGTTTTAGGATCTAAATTGCTTGTTTTCCATGGAAGAGCTATGTAGAACACTATGCTTTGCTGTTGCTGTGTTGGTTTTCTCAAGACACAAGTCCTGTTGGTTGTCTGTGTTTGCAGCAAGCAGAGAAGCTGCTGCAGACACTTTCTTGCCCCTTTTCCACAAGTGAAGTATATTTTGTACCAGTTGGTGTATTCCTCGTCTGCAGAGCAAGAGCAAAGGTTTTAGGATCTAAATTGCTTGTTTTCCATGGAAGAGCTATGTAGAACACTATGCTTTGCTGTTGCTGTGTTGGTTTTCTCAAGACACAAGTCCTGTTGGTTGTCTGTGTTTGCAGCAAGCAGAGAAGCTGCTGCAGACACTTTCTTGCCCCTTTTCCACAAGTGAAGTATATTTTGTACCAGTTGGTGTATTCCTCGTCTGCAGAGCAAGAGCAAAGGTTTTAGGATCTAAATTGCTTGTTTTCCATGGAAGAGCTATGTAGAACACTATGCTTTGCTGTTGCTGTGTCGGTTTTCTCAAGAAACAAACCCTGTTTGTTCTCTGTACTTGCAGCGAGCAGAGAAGCTCTTGAAGACACGTACCTGCTTTCTCCACTACTGACGTATATTTTGTACCAGTTGGTGTATTCCTCGTCTGGAGAGCAGGAGCAAAGGTTTTAGGACCTAAATTGCTTGATTTCCTTGGAAGAGATATGTAGAACCCTGTGCTTTGCTGTTACTGTGTTGGTTTTCTCAAGACACAAGTCCTGTTGGCTGTCTGTGTTTGCAGCAAGCAGAGAAGCTGCTGCAGACACTTTCTTGCTCCTTTTCCACTAGTGAAGTATATTTTGTACCAGTTGGTGTATTCCTCGTCTGCAGAGCAAGAGCAAAGGTTTTAGGATCTAAATTGCTTGTTTTCCATGGAAGAGCTATGTAGAACACTATGCTTTGCTGTTGCTGTGTTGGTTTTCTCAAGACACAAGTCCTGTTTGTTCTCTGTGTTTTCAGCAAGCAGAGAAGCTGCTGCAGACACTTTCTTGCCCCTTTTCCACTAGTGAAGTATATTTTGTACCAGTTGGTGTATTCCTCGTCTGCAGAGCAAGTGCAAAGGTTTTAGGATCTAAATTGCTTGTTTTCCATGGAAGAGCTATGTAGAACACTATGCTTTGCTGTTGCTGTGTTGGTTTTCTAAAGACACAAGCCCTGTTTGTTCCCTGTGTTTTCAGCAAGCAGAGAAGCTGCTGCAGACACTTTCTTGCCCCTTTTCCACAAGTGAAGTATATTTTGTGCCAGTTGGTGTGTTCCTCCTCTACAGAGCAAGAGCAAAGGTTTTAGGATCTAAATTGCTTGTTTTCCATGGAAGAGCTATGTAGAACACTATGCTTTGCTGTTGCTGTGTTGGTTTTCTCAAGACACAAGTCCTGTTGGTTGTCTGTGTTTGCAGCAAGCAGAGAAGCTGCTGCAGACACTTTCTTGCCCCTTTTCCACAAGTGAAGTATATTTTGTACCAGTTGGTGTATTCCTCGTCTGCAGAGCAAGAGCAAAGGTTTTAGGATCTAAATTGCTTGTTTTCCATGGAAGAGCTCTGTAGAACACTATGCTTTGCTGTTGCTGTGTTGGTTTTCTCAAGACACAAGTCCTGTTGGTTGTCTGTGTTTGCAGCAAGCAGAGAAGCTGCTGCAGACACTTTCTTGCCCCTTTTCCACAAGTGAAGTATATTTTGTACCAGTTGGTGTATTCCTCGTCTGCAGAGCAAGAGCAAATATGTTAGGACCTAAATTACTTGATTTCCATGGAAGAGCTCTGTAGAAGACTATGCTTTGCTGTTGCTGTGTCGGTTTTCTCAAGAAACAAACCCTGTTTGTTCTCTGTACTTGCAGCGAGCAGAGAAGCTCTTGAAGACACGTACCTGCTTTCTCCACTACTGACATATATTTTGTACCAGTTGGTGTATTCCTCGTCTGGAGAGCAGGAGCAAAGGTTTTAGGACCTAAATTGCTTGATTTCCTTGGAAGAGATATGTAGAACACTGTGCTTTGCTGTTACTGTGTTGGTTTTCTCAAGACACAAGTCCTGTTGGTTGTCTGTGTTTGCAGCAAGCAGAGAAGCTGCTGCAGACACTTTCTTGCTCCTTTTCCACTAGTGAAGTATATTTTGTACCAGTTGGTGTATTCCTCGTCTGCAGAGCAAGAGCAAAGGTTTTAGGATCTAAATTGCTTGTTTTCCATGGAAGAGCTATTAAGAACACTATGGTTTTCGGTTGCTGTGTTTGTTTTCTCAAGACACAAGCCCTGTTTGTTCTCTGTGTTTTCAGCAAGCAGAGAAGCTGCTGCAGACACTTTCTTGCCCCTTTTCCACTAGTGAAGTATATTTTGTACCAGTTGGTGTATTCCTCGTCT
This sequence comes from Prinia subflava, assembly GCF_021018805.1. NCBI lineage: Eukaryota > Metazoa > Chordata > Aves > Passeriformes > Cisticolidae > Prinia > Prinia subflava. The sequence continues at coordinate 16,311 of NW_026960697.1, read as the reverse complement.
GCAGACCAAGAGCAAAGGTTTTAGGATCTAAATTGCTTGTTTTCCATGGAAGAGCTATGTAGAACACTATGCTTTGCTGTTGCTGTGTCGGTTTTCTCAAGAAACAAACCCTGTTTGTTCTCTGTACTTGCAGCGAGCAGAGAAGCTCTTGAAGACACGTACCTGCTTTCTCCACTACTGACGTATATTTTGTACCAGTTGGTGTATTCCTCGTCTGGAGAGCAGGAGCAAAGGTTTTAGGACCTAAATTGCTTGATTTCCTTGGAAGAGATATGTAGAACACTGTGCTTTGCTGTTACTGTGTTGGTTTTCTCAAGACACAAGTCCTGTTGGCTGTCTGTGTTTGCAGCAAGCAGAGAAGCTGCTGCAGACACTTTCTTGCTCCTTTTCCACTAGTGAAGTATATTTTGTACCAGTTGGTGTATTCCTCGTCTGAAGAGCAAGAGCAAAGGTTTTAGGATCTAAATTGCTTGTTTTCCATAGAAGAGCTATGTAGAACACTATGCGTTGCTGTTGCTGTGTTGGTTTTCTCAAGACACAAGTCCTGTTTGTTCTCTGTGTTTTCAGCAAGCAGAGAAGCTGCTGCAGACACTTTCTTGCCCCTTTTCCACTAGTGAAGTATATTTTGTACCAGTTGGTGTATTCCTCGTCTGCAGAGCAAGAGCAAAGGTTTTAGGATCTAAATTGCTTGTTTTCCATGGAAGAGCTATGTAGAACACTATGCTTTGCTGTTGCTGTGTTGGTTTTCTAAAGACACAAGCCCTGTTTGTTCCCTGTGTTTTCAGCAAGCAGAGAAGCTGCTGCAGACACTTTCTTGCCCCTTTTCCACAAGTGAAGTATATTTTGTACCAGTTGGTGTGTTCCTCGTCTGCAGAGCAAGAGCAAAGGTTTTAGGATCTAAATTGCTTGTTTTCCATGGAAGAGCTATGTAGAACACTATGCTTTGCTGTTGCTGTGTTGGTTTTCTCAAGACACAAGTCCTGTTGGTTGTCTGTGTTTGCAGCAAGCAGAGAAGCTGCTGCAGACACTTTCTTGCCCCTTTTCCACAAGTGAAGTATATTTTGTACCAGTTGGTGTATTCCTCGTCTGCAGAGCAAGAGCAAAGGTTTTAGGATCTAAATTGCTTGTTTTCCATGGAAGAGCTATGTAGAACACTATGCTTTGCTGTTGCTGTGTTGGTTTTCTCAAGACACAAGTCCTGTTGGTTGTCTGTGTTTGCAGCAAGCAGAGAAGCTGCTGCAGACACTTTCTTGCCCCTTTTCCACAAGTGAAGTATATTTTGTACCAGTTGGTGTATTCCTCGTCTGCAGAGCAAGAGCAAATATGTTAGGACCTAAATTACTTGATTTCCATGGAAGAGCTCTGTAGAACACTATGCTTTGCTGTTGCTGTGTCCGTTTTCTCAAGAAACAAACCCTGTTTGTTCTCTGTACTTGCAGCGAGCAGAGAAGCTCTTGAAGACACGTACCTGCTTTCTCCACTACTGACGTATATTTTGTACCAGTTGGTGTATTCCTCGTCTGGAGAGCAGGAGCAAAGGTTTTAGGACCTAAATTGCTTGATTTCCTTGGAAGAGATATGTAGAACACTGTGCTTTGCTGTTACTGTGTTGGTTTTCTCAAGACACAAGTCCTGTTGGTTGTCTGTGTTTGCAGCAAGCAGAGAAGCTGCTGCAGACACTTTCTTGCTCCTTTTCCACTAGTGAAGTATATTTTGTACCAGTTGGTGTATTCCTCGTCTGCAGAGCAAGAGCAAATATGTTAGGACCTAAATTACTTGATTTCCATGGAAGAGCTCTGTAGAACACTATGCTTTGTTGTTGCTGTGTCGGTTTTCTCAAGAAACAAACCCTGTTTGTTCTCTGTACTTGCAGCGAGCAGAGAAGCTCTTGAAGACACGTACCTGCTTTCTCCACTACTGACGTATATTTTGTACCAGTTGGTGTATTCCTCGTCTGGAGAGCAGGAGCAAAGGTTTTAGGACCTAAATTGCTTGATTTCCTTGGAAGAGATATGTAGAACACTGTGCTTTGCTGTTACTGTGTTGGTTTTTTCAAGACACAAGTCCTGTTGGTTGTCTGTGTTTGCAGCAAGCAGAGAAGCTGCTGCAGACACTTTCTTGCCCCTTTTCCACTAGTGAAGTATATTTTGTACCAGTTGGTGTATTCCTCGTCTGCAGAGCAAGTGCAAAGGTTTTAGGATCTAAATTGCTTGTTTTCCATGGAAGAGCTATGTAGAACACTATGCTTTGCTGTTGCTGTGTTGGTTTTCTCAAGACACAAGTCCTGTTGGTTGTCTGTGTTTGCAGCAAGCAGAGAAGCTGCTGCAGACACTTTCTTGCTCCTTTTCCACTAGTGAAGTATATTTTGTACCAGTTGGTGTATTCCTCGTCTGCAGAGCAAGAGCAAAGGTTTTAGGATCTAAATTGCTTGTTTTCCATGGAAGAGCTATGTAGAACACTATGCTTTGCTGTTGCTGTGTTGGTTTTCTCAAGACACAAGTCCTGTTGGTTGTCTGTGTTTGCAGCAAGCAGAGAAGCTGCTGCAGACACTTTCTTGCCCCTTTTCCACAAGTGAAGTATATTTTGTACCAGTTGGTGTATTCCTCGTCTGCAGAGCAAGAGCAAAGGTTTTAGGATCTAAATTGCTTGTTTTCCATGGAAGAGCTATGTAGAACACTATTGCTTTGCTGTTGCTGTGTTGGTTTTCTCAAGACACAAGTCCTGTTGGTTGTCTGTGTTTGCAGCAAGCAGAGAAGCTGCTGCAGACACTTTCTTGCCCCTTTTCCACAAGTGAAGTATATTTGTACCCAGTTGGTGTGATTCCTCGTCTGCAGAGCAAGAGCAAATATGTTAGGACCTAAATTACTTGATTTCCATGGAAGAGCTCTGTAGAACACTATGCTTGCTGTTGCTGTGTCGGTTTTCTCAAGAAACAAACCCTGTTTGTTCTCTGTACTTGCAGCGAGGCAGAGAAGCTCTTGAAGACACGTACCTGCTTTCTCCACTACTGACGTATATTTGTACCAGTTGGTGTATTCCTCGTCTGGAGAGCAGGAGCAAAGGTTTTAGGACCTAAATTGCTTGATTTCCTTGGAAGAGATATGTAGAACACTGTGCTTTGCTGTTACTGTGTTGGTTTTCTCAAGACACAAGTCCTGTTGCTGTCTGTGTTTGCAGCAAGCAGAGAAGCTGCTGCAGACACTTTCTTGCTCCTTTTCCACTAGTGAAGTATATTTTGTACCAGTTGGTGTATTCCTCGTCTGCAGAGCAAGAGCAAAGGTTTTAGGATCTAAATTGCTTGTTTTCCATGGAAGAGCTATGTAGAACACTATGCTTTGCTGTTGCTGTGTTGGTTTTCTAAAGACACAAGCCCTGTTTGTTCCCAGTGTTTTCAGCAAGCAGAGAAGCTGCTGCAGACACTTTCTTGCCCCTTTTCCACAAGTGAAGTATATTTTGTGCCAGTTGGTGTGTTCCTCCTCTGCAGAGCAAGAGCAAAGGTTTTAGGATCTAAATTGCTTGTTTTTCCATGGAAGAGCTATGTAGAACACTATGCTTTGCTGTTGCTGTGTTGGTTTTCTCAAGACACAAGTCCTGTTGGTTGTCTGTGTTTGCAGCAAGCAGAGAAGCTGCTGCAGACACTTTCTTGCCCCTTTTCCACAAGTGAAGTATATTTTGTACCAGTTGGTGTATTCCTCGTCTGCAGAGCAAGAGCAAAGGTTTTAGGATCTAAATTGCTTGTTTTCCATGGAAGAGCTATGTAGAACACTATGCTTTGCTGTGCTGTGTTGGTTTTCTCAAGACACAAGTCCTGTTGGTTGTCTGTGTTTGCAGCAAGCAGAGAAGCTGCTGCAGACACTTTCTTGCCCCTTTTCCACAAGTGAAGTATATTTTGTACCAGTTGGTGTATCCTCGTCTGCAGAGCAGAGCAAAGGTTTTAGGATCTAAATTGCTTGTTTTCCATGGAAGAGCTATGTAGAAACACTATGCTTTGCTGTTGCTGTGTCGGTTTTCTCAAGAAACAAACCCTGTTTGTTCTCTGTACTTGCAGCGAGCAGAGAAGCTCTTGAAGACACGTACCTGCTTTCTCCACTACTGACGTATATTTTGTACCAGTTGGTGTATTCCTCGTCTGGAGAGCAGGAGCAAGGTTTTAGGACCTAAATTGCTTGATTTCCTTGGAAGAGATATGTAGAACCCTGTGCTTTGCTGTTACTGTGTTGGTTTTCTCAAGACACAAGTCCTGTTGGCTGTCTGTGTTTGCAGCAAGCAGAGAAGCTGCTGCAGACACTTTCTTGCTCCTTTTCCACTAGTGAAGTATATTTTGTACCAGTTGGTGTATTCCTCGTCTGCAGAGCAAGAGCAAGGTTTTAGGATCTAAATTGCTTGTTTTCCATGGAAGAGCTATGTAGAACACTATGCTTTGCTGTTGCTGTGTTGGTTTTCTCAAGACACAAGTCCTGGTTTGTTCTCTGTGTTTTCAGCAAGCAGAGAAGCTGCTGCAGACACTTTCTTGCCCCTTTTCCACTAGTGAAGTATATTTTGTACCAGTTGGTGTATTCCTCGTCTGCAGAGCAAGTGCAAAGGTTTTAGGATCTAAATTGCTTGTTTTCCATGGAAGAGCTATGTAGAACACTATGCTTTGCTGTTGCTGTGTTGGTTTTCTAAAGACACAAGCCCTGTTTGTTCCCTGTGTTTTCAGCAAGCAGAGAAGCTGCTGCAGACACTTTCTTGCCCCTTTTCCACAAGTGAAGTATATTTTGTGCCAGTTGGTGTGTTCCTCCTCTGCAGAGCAAGAGCAAAGGTTTTAGGATCTAAATTGCTTGTTTTCCATGGAAGAGCTATGTAGAACACTATGCTTTGCTGTTGCTGTGTTGGTTTTCTCAAGACACAAGTCCTGTTTGTTCCCTGTGTTTTCAGCAAGCAGAGAAGCTGCTGCAGACACTTTCTTGCCCCTTTTCCACAAGGTGAAGTATATTTTGTACCAGTTGGTGTATTCCTCGTCTGCAGAGCAAGAGCAAAGGTTTTAGGATCTAAATTGCTTGTTTCCATGGAAGAGCTCTGTAGAACACTATGCTTTGCTGTTGCTGTGTTGGTTTTCTCAAGACACAAGTCCTGTTGGTTGTCTGTGTTTGCAGCAAGCAGAGAAGCTGCTGCAGACACTTTCTTGCCCCTTTTCCACAAGTGAAGTATATTTTGTACCAGTTGGTGTATTCCTCGTCTGCAGAGCAAGAGCAATATGTTAGGACCTAAATTACTTGATTTCCATGGAAGAGCTCTGTAGAAGACTATGCTTTGCTGTTGCTGTGTCGGTTTTCTCAAGAAACAAACCCTGTTTGTTCTCTGTACTTGCAGCGAGCAGAGAAGCTCTTGAAGACCACGTACCTGCTTTCTCCACTACTGACATATATTTTGTACCAGTTGGTGTATTCCTCGTCTGGAGAGCAGGAGCAAAGGTTTTAGGACCTAAATTGCTTGATTTCCTTGGAAGAGATATGTAGAACACTGTGCTTTGCTGTTACTGTGTTGGTTTTCTCAAGACACAAGTCCTGTTGGTTGTCTGTGTTTGCAGCAAGCAGAGAAGCTGCTGCAGACACTTTCTGCTCCTTTTCCACTAGTGAAGTATATTTTGTACCAGTTGGTGTATTCCTCGTCTGCAGAGCAAGAGCAAAGGTTTTAGGATCTAAATTGCTTGTTTTCCATGGAAGAGCTATTAAGAACACTATGGTTTTCGGTTGCTGTGTTGGTTTTCTCAAGACACAAAGCCCTGTTTGTTCTCTGTGTTTCAGCAAGCAGAGAAGCTGCTGCAGACACTTTCTTGCCCCTTTTCCACTAGTGAAGTATATTTTGTACCAGTTGGTGTATTCCTCGTCTGCAGACCAGAGCAAAGGTTTTAGGATCTAAATTGCTTGTTTTCCATGGAAGAGCTATGTAGAACACTATGCTTTGCTGTTGCTGTGTCGGTTTTCTCAAGAAACAAACCCTGTTTGTTCTCTGTACTTGCAGCGAGCAGAGAAGCTCTTGAAGACACGTACCTGCTTTCTCCACTACTGACGTATATTTTGTACCAGTTGGTGTATTCCTCGTCTGGAGAGCAGGAGCAAAGGTTTTAGGACCTAAATTGCTTGATTTCCTTGGAAGAGATATGTAGAACCCTGTGCTTTGCTGTTACTGTGTTGGTTTTCTCAAGACACAAGTCCTGTTGGCTGTCTGTGTTTGCAGCAAGCAGAGAAGCTGCTGCAGACACTTTTCTGCTCCTTTTCCACTAGTGAAGTATATTTTGTACCAGTTGGTGTATTCCTCGTCTGAAGAGCAAGAGCAAAGGTTTTAGGATCTAAATTGCTTGTTTTCCATAGAAGAGCTATGTAGAACACTATGCTTTGCTGTTGCTGTGTTGGTTTTCTCAAGACACAAGTCCTGTTTGTTCTCTGTGTTTTCAGCAAGCAGAGAAGCTGCTGCAGACCTTTCTTGCCCCTTTTCCACTAGTGAAGTATATTTTGTACCAGTTGGTGTATCCTCGTCTGCAGAGCAAGTGCAAAAGGTTTTAGGATCTAAATTGCTTGTTTTCCATGGAAGAGCTATGTAGAACACTATGCTTTGCTGTTGCTGTGTTGGTTTTCTAAAGACACAAGCCCTGTTTGTTCCCTGTGTTTTCAGCAAGCAGAGAAGCTGCTGCAGACACTTTCTTGCCCCTTTTCCACAAGTGAAGTATATTTTGTGCCAGTTGGTGTGTTCTCTCCTCTGCAGAGCAAGAGCAAAGGTTTTAGGATCTAAATTGCTTGTTTTCCATGGAAGAGCTTGTAGAACACTATGCTTTGCTGTTGCTGTGTTGGTTTTCTCAAGACACAAGTCCTGTTGGTTGTCTGTGTTTGCAGCAAGCAGAGAAGCTGCTGCAGACACTTTCTTGCCCCGTTTCCACAAGTGAAGTATATTTTGTACCAGTTGGTGTATTCCTCGTCTGCAGAGCAAGAGCAAAGGTTTTAGGATCTAAATTGCTTGTTTTCCATGAAGAGCTCTGTAGAACACTATGCTTTGCTGTTGCTGTGTTGGTTTTCTCAAGACACAAGTCCTGTTGGTTGTCTGTGTTTGCAGCAAGCAGAGAAGCTGCTGCAGACACTTTCTTGCCCCTTTTCCACAAGTGAGTATATTTTGTACCAGTTGGTGTATTCCTCGTCTGCAGAGCAAGAGCAAATATGTTAGGACCTAAATTACTTGATTTCCATGAAGAGCTCTGTAGAAGACTATGCTTTGCTGTTGCTGTGTCGGTTTTCTCAAGAAACAAACCCTGTTTGTTCTCTGTACTTGCAGCGAGCAGAGGAAGCTCTTGAAGACACGTACCTGCTTTCTCCACTACTGACATATATTTTGTACCAGTTGGTGTATTCCTCGTCTGGAGAGCAGGAGCAAAGGTTTTAGGACCTAAATTGCTTGATTTCCTTGGAAGAGATATGTAGAACACTGTGCTTTGCTGTTACTGTGTTGGTTTTCTCAAGACACAAGTCCTGTTGGTTGTCTGTGTTTGCAGCAAGCAGAGAAGCTGCTGCAGACACTTTCTTGCTCCTTTTCCACTAGTGAAGTATATTTTTGTACCAGTTGGTGTATTCCTCGTCTGCAGAGCAAGAGCAAAGGTTTTAGGATCTAAATTGCTTGTTTTCCATGGAAGAGCTATTAAGAACACTATGGTTTTTCGGTTGCTGTGTTTGTTTTCTCAAGACACAAGCCCTGTTTGTTCTCTGTGTTTTCAGCAAGCAGAGAAGCTGCTGCAGACACTTTCTTGCCCCTTTTCCACTAGTGAAGTATATTTTGTACCAGTTGGTGTATTCCTCGTCTGCAGAGCAAGAGCAAAGGTTTTAGGATCTAAATTGCTTGTTTTCCATGGAAGAGCTCTGTAGAACACTATGCTTTGCTGTTGCTGTGTCGGTTTTCTCAAGAAACAAACCCTGTTTGTTTCTCTGTACTTGCAGCGAGCAGAGAAGCTCTTGAAGACACGTACCTGCTTTCTCCACTACTGACGTATATTTTGTACCAGTTGGTGTATTCCTCGTCTGGAGAGCAGGAGCAAAGGTTTTAGGATCTAAATTGCTTGTTTTCCATGGAAGAGCTATGTAGAACACTATGCTTTGCTGTTGCTGTGTTGGTTTCTCAAGACACAAGCCCTGTTTGTTCTCTGTGTTTTTCAGCAAGCAGAGAAGCTGCTGCAGACACTTTCTTGCCCCTTTTCCACTAGTGAAGTATATTTTGTGCCAGTTGGTGTGTTTCCTCCTCTGCAGAGCAAGAGCAAAGGTTTTAGGATCTAAATTGCTTGTTTTCCATGGAAGAGCTATGTAGAACACTATGCTTTGCTGTTGCTGTGTTGGTTTTCTCAAGACACAAGTCCTGTTGGTTGTCTGTGTTTGCAGCAAGCAGAGAAGCTGCTGCAGACACTTTCTTGCCCCTTTTCCACAAGTGAAGTATATTTTGTACCAGTTGGTGTATTCCTCGTCTGCAGAGCAAGAGCAAGGTTTTAGGATCTAAATTGCTTGTTTTCCATGGAAGAGCTCTGTAGAACACTATGCTTTGCTGTTGCTGTGTCGGTTTTCTCAAGAAACAAACCCTGTTTGTTCTCTGTACTTGCAGCGAGCAGAGAAGCTCTTGAAGACACGTACCTGCTTTCTCCACTACTGACGTATATTTTGTACCAGTTGGTGTATTCCTCGTCTGGAGAGCAGGAGCAAAGGTTTTAGGACCTAAATTGCTTGATTTCCTTGGAAGAGATATGTAGAACACTGTGCTTTGCTGTTACTGTGTTGGTTTTTTCAAGACACAAGTCCTGTTGGTTGTCTGTGTTTGCAGCAAGCAGAGAAGCTGCTGCAGACACTTTCTTGCCCCTTTTCCACTAGTGAAGTATATTTTGTACCAGTTGGTGTATTCCTCGTCTGCAGAGCAAGTGCAAAGGTTTTAGGATCTAAATTGCTTGTTTTCCATGGAAGAGCTATTAAGAACACTATGCTTTGCTGTTGCTGTGTTGGTTTTCTCAAGACACAAGTCCTGTTGGTTGTCTGTGTTTGCAGCAAGCAGAGAAGCTGCTGCAGACTCTTTCTTGCCCCTTTTCCACAAGTGAAGTATATTTTGTACCAGTTGGTGTATTCCTCGTCTGCAGAGCAAGAGCAAAGGTTTTAGGATCTAAATTGCTTGTTTTCCATGGAAGAGCTATGTAGAACACTATGCTTTGCTGTTGCTGTGTTGGTTTTCTCAAGACACAAGTCCTGTTGGTTGTCTGTGTTTGCAGCAAGCAGAGAAGCTGCTGCAGACACTTTCTTGCCCCTTTTCCACAAGTGAAGTATATTTTGTACCAGTTGGTGTATTCCTCGTCTGCAGAGCAAGAGCAAATATGTTAGGACCTAAATTACTTGATTTCCATGGAAGAGCTCTGTAGAACACTATGCTTTGCTGTTGCTGTGTCGGTTTTCTCAAGAAACAAACCCTGTTTGTTCTCTGTACTTGCAGCGAGCAGAGAAGCTCTTGAAGACACGTACCTGCTTTCTCCACTACTGACGTATATTTTGTACCAGTTGGTGTATTCCTCGTCTGGAGAGCAGGAGCAAAGGTTTTAGGACCTAAATTGCTTGATTTCCTTGGAAGAGATATGTAGAACACTGTGCTTTGCTGTTACTGTGTTGGTTTTCTCAAGACACAAGTCCTGTTGGTTGTCTGTGTTTGCAGCAAGCAGAGAAGCTGCTGCAGACACTTCTTGCTCCTTTTCCACTAGTGAAGTATATTTTGTACCAGTTGGTGTATTCCTCGTCTGCAGAGCAAGAGCAAAGGTTTTAGGATCTAAATTGCTTGTTTTCCATGGAAGAGCTATGTAGAACACTATGCTTTGCTGTTGCTGTGTTGGTTTTCTCAAGACACAAGCCCTGTTTGTTCTCTGTGTTTTCAGCAAGCAGAGAAGCTGCTGCAGACACTTTCTGCCCCTTTTTCACTAGTGAAGTATATTTTGTGCCAGTTGGTGTGTTCCTCGTCTGCAGAGCAAGAGCAAAGGTTTTAGGATCTAAATTGCTTGTTTTCCATGGAAGAGCTATGTAGAACACTATGCTTTGCTGTTGCTGTGTTGGTTTTTCTCAGACACAAGTCCCTGTTGGTTGTCTGTGTTTGCAGCAAGCAGAGAAGCTGCTGCAGACACTTTCTTGCCCCTTTTCCACAAGTGAAGTATATTTTGTACCAGTTGGTGTATTCCTCGTCTGCAGAGCAAGAGCAAAGGTTTTAGATCTAAATTGCTTGTTTTCCATGGAAGAGCTCTGTAGAACACTATGCTTTGCTGTTGCTGTGTCGGTTTTCTCAGGAAACAAACCCTGTTTGTTCTCTGTACTTGCAGCGAGCAGAGAAGCTCTTGAAGACACGTACCTGCTTTCTCTACTACTGACGTATATTTGTACCAGTTGGTGTATTCCTCGTCTGGAGAGCAGGAGCAAAGGTTTTAGGACCTAAATTGCTTGATTTCCTTGGAAGAGATATGTAGAACACTGTGCTTTGCTGTTACTGTGTTGGTTTTCTCAAGACACAAGTCCTGTTGGTTTGTCTGTGTTTGCAGCAAGCAGAGAAGCTGCTGCAGACACTTTCTTGCCCCTTTTCCACTAGTGAAGTATATTTTGTACCAGTTGGTGTATTCCTCGTCTGCAGAGCAAGTGCAAAGGTTTTAGGATCTAAATTGCTTGTTTTCCATGGAAGAGCTATTAAGAACACTATGCTTTGCTGTTGCTGTGTTGGTTTTCTCAAGACACAAGTCCTGTTGGTTGTCTGTGTTTGCAGCAAGCAGAGAAGCTGCTGCAGACACTTTCTTGCCCCTTTTCCACAAGTGAAGTATATTTTGTACCAGTTGGTGTATTCCTCGTCTGCAGAGCAAGAGCAAAGGTTTTAGGATCTAAATTGCTTGTTTTCCATGGAAGAGCTATGTAGAACACTATGCTTTGCTGTTGCTGTGTTGGTTTTCTCAAGACACAAGTCCTGTTGGTTGTCTGTGTTTGCAGCAAGCAGAGAAGCTGCTGCAGACACTTTCTTGCCCCTTTTCCACAAGTGAAGTATATTTTGTACCAGTTGGTGTATTCCTCGTCTGCAGAGCAAGAGCAAAAGTTTAGGATCTAAATTGCTTGTTTTCCATGGAAGAGCTCTGTAGAACACTATGCTTTGCTGTTGCTGTGTCCGGTTTTCTCAAGAAACAAACCCTGTTTGTTCTCTGTACTTGCAGCGAGCAGAGAAGCTCTTGAAGACACGTACCTGCTTTCTCCACTACTGACGTATATTTTGTACCAGTTGGTGTATTCCTCGTCTGGAGAGCAGGAGCAAAGGTTTTAGGACCTAAATTGCTTGATTTCCTTGGAAGAGATATGTAGAACACTGTGCTTTGCTGTTACTGTGTTGGTTTTCTCAAGACACAAGTCCTGTTGGTTGTCTGTGTTTGCAGCAAGCAGAGAAGCTGCTGCAGACACTTTCTTGCTCCTTTTCCACTAGTGAAGTATATTTTGTACCAGTTGGTGTGTTCCTCGTCTGCAGAGCAAGAGCAAAGGTTTTAGGATCTAAATTGCTTGTTTTTCCATGGAAGAGCTATGTAGAACACTATGCTTTGCTGTTGCTGTGTTGGTTTTTCTCAGACACAAGCCCTGTTTGTTCTCTGTGTTTTCAGCAAGCAGAGAAGCTGCTGCAGACACTTTCTTGCCCCTTTTCCACTACTGACGTATATTTTGTACCAGTTGGTGTATTCCTCGTCTGCAGAGCAAGTGCAAAGGTTTTAGGATCTAAATTGCTTGTTTTCCATGGAAGAGCTATGTAGAACACTATGCTTTGCTGTTGCTGTGTTGGTTTTCTCAAGACACAAGCCCTGTTTGTTCTCTGTGTTTCAGCAAGCAGAGAAGCTGCTGCAGACACTTTCTTGCCCCTTTTCCACAAGTGAAGTATATTTTGTGCCAGTTGGTGTGTTCCTCCTCTGCAGAGCAAGAGCAAAGGTTTTAGGATCTAAATTGCTTGTTTTCCATGGAAGAGCTATGTAGAACACTATGCTTTGCTGTTGCTGTGTTGGTTTTCTCAAGACACAAGTCCTGTTGGTTGTCTGTGTTTGCAGCAAGCAGAGAGCTGCTGCAGACACTTTCTTGCCCCTTTTCCACAAGTGAAGTATATTTTGTACCAGTTGGTGTATTCCTCGTCTGCAGAGCAAGTGCAAAGGTTTTAGGATCTAAATTGCTTGTTTTCATGGAAGAGCTATTAAGAACACTATGCTTTGCTGTTGCTGTGTTGGTTTTCTCAAGACACAAGTCCTGTTGGTTGTCTGTGTTTGCAGCAAGCAGAGAAGCTGCTGCAGACACTTTCTTGCCCCTTTTCCACTAGTGAAGTATATTTTGTGCCAGTTGGTGTGTTCCTCCTCTGCAGAGCAAGAGCAAAGGTTTAGGATCTAAATTGCTTGTTTTCCATGGAAGAGCTATGTAGAACACTATGCTTTGCTGTTGCTGTGTTGGTTTTCTCAAGACACAAGTCCTGTTGGTTTGGTCTGTGTTTGCAGCAAGCAGAGAAGCTGCTGCAGACACTTTCTTGCCCCTTTTCCACAAGTGAAGTATATTTTGTACCAGTTGGTGTATTCCTCGTCTGCAGAGCAAGAGCAAAGGTTTTAGGATCTAAATTGCTTGTTTTCCATGGAAGAGCTCTGTAGAACACTATGCTTTGCTGTTGCTGTGTCGGTTTTCTCAAGAAACAAACCCTGTTTGTTCTCTGTACTTGCAGCGAGCAGAGAAGCTCTTGAAGACACGTACCTGCTTTCTCCACTACTGACGTATATTTCTGTACCAGTTGGTGTATTCCTCGTCTGGAGAGCAGGAGCAAAGGTTTTAGGACCTAAATTGCTTGATTTCCTTGAAGAGATATGTAGAACACTGTGCTTTGCTGTTACTGTGTTGGTTTTTTCAAGACACAAGTCCTGTTGGTTGTCTGTGTTTGCAGCAAGCAGAGAAGCTGCTGCAGACACTTTCTTGCCCCTTTTCCACTAGTGAAGTATATTTTGTACCAGTTGGTGTATTCCTCGTCTGCAGAGCAAGTGCAAAGGTTTTAGGATCTAAATTGCTTGTTTTCCATGGAAGAGCTATGTAGAACACTATGCTTTGCTGTTGCTGTGTTGTTTTCTCAAGACACAAGTCCTGTTGGTTGTCTGTGTTTGCAGCAAGCAGAGAAGCTGCTGCAGACACTTTCTTGCCCCTTTTCCACAAGTGAAGTATATTTTGTACCAGTTGGTGTATTCCTCGTCTGCAGAGCAAGAGCAAAGGTTTTAGGATCTAAATTGCTTGTTTTCCATGGAAGAGCTATGTAGAACACTATGCTTTGCTGTTGCTGTGTTGGTTTTCTCAAGACACAAGTCCTGTTGGTTGTCTGTGTTTGCAGCAAGCAGAGAAGCTGCTGCAGACACTTTCTTGCCCCTTTTCCACAAGTGAAGTATATTTTGTACCAGTTGGTGTATTCCTCGTCTGCAGAGCAAGAGCAAAGGTTTTAGGATCTAAATTGCTTGTTTTCCATGGAAGAGCTCTGTAGAACACTATGCTTTGCTGTTGCTGTGTCGGTTTTCTCAAGAAACAACCCTGTTTGTTCTCTGTACTTGCAGCGAGCAGAGAAGCTCTTGAAGACACGTACCTGCTTTCTCCACTACTGACGTATATTTTGTACCAGTTGGTGTATTCCTCGTCTGGAGAGCAGGAGCAAAGGTTTTAGGACCTAAATTGCTTGATTTCCTTGGAAGAGATATGTAGAACACTGTGCTTTGCTGTTACTGTGTTGGTTTTCTCAAGACACAAGTCCTGTTGGTTGTCTGTGTTTGCAGCAAGCAGAGAAGCTGCTGCAGACACTTTCTTGCTCCTTTTCCACTAGTGAAGTATATTTTGTGCCAGTTGGTGTATTCCTCGTCTGCAGAGCAAGAGCAAAGGTTTTAGGATCTAAATTGCTTGTTTTCCATGGAAGAGCTATGTAGAACACTATGCTTTGCTGTTGCTGTGTTGGTTTTCTCAAGACACAAGTCCTGTTGGTTGTCTGTGTTTGCAGCAAGCAGAGAAGCTGCTGCAGACACTTTCTTGCCCCTTTTCCACTAGTGAAGTATATTTTGTGCCAGTTGGTGTGTTCCTCCTCTGCAGAGCAAGAGCAAAGGTTTTAGGATCTAAATTGCTTGTTTTCCATGGAAGAGCTATGTAGAACACTATGCTTTGCTGTTGCTGTGTTGGTTTTCTCAAGACACAAGTCCTGTTGGTTGTCTGTGTTTGCAGCAAGCAGAGAAGCTGCTGCAGACACTTTCTTGCCCCTTTTCCACAAGTGAAGTATATTTTGTACCAGTTGGTGTATTCCTCGTCTGCAGAGCAAGAGCAAAGATTTTAGGATCTAAATTGCTTGTTTTCCATGGAAGAGCTATGTAGAACACTATGCTTTGCTGTTGCTGTGTTGGTTTTCTCAAGACACAAGTCCTGTTGGTTGTCTGTGTTTGCAGCAAGCAGAGAAGCTGCTGCAGACATTTTCTTGCCCCTTTTCCACAAGTGAAGTATATTTTGTACCAGTTGGTGTATTCCTCGTCTGCAGAGCAAGATCAAAGGTTTTAGGATCTAAATTGCTTGTTTTCCATGGAAGAGCTATGTAGAACACTATGCTTTGCTGTTGCTGTGTTGGTTTTCTCAAGACACAAGTCCTGTTGGTTGTCTGTGTTTGCAGCAAGCAGAGAAGCTGCTGCAGACACTTTCTGCCCCTTTTCCACAAGTGAAGTATATTTTGTACCAGTTGGTGTATTCCTCGTCTGCAGAGCAAGAGCAAATATGTTAGGACCTAAATTGCTTAATTTCCATGGAAGAGCTCTGTAGACACTATGCTTTGCTGTTGCTGTGTCGGTTTTCTCAAGAAACAAACCCTGTTTGTTCTCTGTACTTGCAGCGAGCAGAGAAGCTCTTGAAGACACGTACCTGCTTTCTCCACTACTGACGTATATTTTGTACCAGTTGGTGTATTCCTCGTCTGGAGAGCAGGAGCAAAGGTTTTAGGACCTAAATTGCTTGATTTCCTTGGAAGAGATATGTAGAAACACTGTGCTTTGCTGTTACTGTGTTGGTTTTTTCAAGACACAAGTCCTGTTGGTTGTCTGTGTTTGCAGCAAGCAGAGAAGCTGCTGCAGACACTTTCTTGCCTTTTTTCCACAAGTGAAGTATATTTTGTACCAGTTGGTGTATTCCTCGTCTGCAGAGCAAGTGCAAAGGTTTTAGGATCTAAATTGCTTGTTTTCCATGGAAGAGCTATTAAGAACACTATGCTTTGCTGTTGCTGTGTTGGTTTTCTAAAGACACAAGCCCTGTTTGTTCCCTGTGTTTTCAGCAAGCAGAGAAGCTGCTGCAGACACTTTCTTGCCCCTTTTCCACAAGTGAAGTATATTTGTGCCAGTTGGTGTGTTCCTCCTCTGCAGAGCAAGAGCAAAGGTTTTAGGATCTAAATTGCTTGTTTTCCATGGAAGAGCTATGTAGAACACTATGCTTTGCTGTTGCTGTGTTGGTTTTCTCAAGACACAAGTCCTGTTGGTTGTCTGTGTTTGCAGCAAGCAGAGAAGCTGCTGCAGACACTTTCTTGCCCCTTTTCCACAAGTGAAGTATATTTTGTACCAGTTGGTGTATTCCTCGTCTGCAGAGCAAGAGCAAAGGTTTTAGGATCTAAATTGCTTGTTTTCCATGGAAGAGCTATGTAGAACACTATGCTTTGCTGTTGCTGTGTTGGTTTTCTCAAGACACAAGTCCTGTTGTTTGTCTGTGTTTGCAGCAAGCAGAGAAGCTGCTGCAGACACTTTCTTGCCCCTTTTCCACAAGTGAAGTATATTTTGTACCAGTTGGTGTATTCCTCGTCTGCAGAGCAAGAGCAAATATGTTAGGACCTAAATTACTTGATTTCCATGAAGAGCTCTGTAGAACACTATGCTTTGCTGTTGCTGTGTCGGTTTTCTCAAGAAACAAACCCTGTTTGTTCTCTGTACTTGCAGCGAGCAGAGAAGCTCTTGAAGACACGTACCTGCTTTCTCCACTACTGACGTATATTTTGTACCAGTTGGTGTATTCCTCGTCTGGAGAGCAGGGAGCAAAGGTTTTAGGATCTAAATTGCTTGTTTTCCATGGAAGAGCTATGTAGAACACTATGCTTTGCTGTTGCTGTGTTGGTTTTCTCAAGACACAAGCCCTGTTTGTTCTCTGTGTTTTCAGCAAGCAGAGAAGCTGCTGCAGACACTTTCTTGCCCCTTTTCCACAAGTGAAGTATATTTTGTACCAGTTGGTGTATTCCTCGTCTGCAGGA